>NW_009197471.1:14295-18913 GCF_000690835.1 Fulmarus glacialis | reverse complement strand
GAACCAGAGGCAGGTTGGTATGGCAACCCGCAGACTCCACAGGTCCCGCTGACCAATGAGGCACTGCTGCATCCCAGGGCCGCCTCTCTCCAAGAGCAGGGAAGGATGCTCCTTCCGGAGGGGAGCCGGCACCGAGAGCACCCTGCATCCTTGGGCATCAGCCCTCTGCTCCTACTATCAAGCGCTGTGAGCATCCTGGATCCCTGGGCATCAATCATCTGCTCCGGCCAGCCGGTGCTGCAAGTGTCCTGCATCCCCGGACATCAACCATCCAGCGCTGCGAGTGTCCTGCATCCCTGAGCATCAGGGCAAGAGCGCTCCGGCGCTGCAAGCATCCTGCATCCCCGGGCATCAGCCCTCCGGCACTGCAAGCGTCCTGCATCCCTGAGCATCAGTCCTCCAGTGCTGCGAGCATCCTGCATCCCTGGGCACCAACCACCCACTCCCGCTGGCTCCACGCAGGGGAGGAGACGAGGATCGGTGCAAGGATGGGAGGAAGAGGAGTCAGACTCCCGGACCGCCCGGGCTGAGAGCTGCTCGCTCCAAAGCTCAGCCTGGCAGTGAGTTGCTAGCTTGCACAGTATGTCAGAGCTAGAAGAGAGTCTGGCGCATGGCGGCAGTGGGATTTCCCTGCTCCCAGAGCCAGCCCCAGATGCTCTGTGCAGACTGGCGACCACATCCCTTCCCCAAGTCCCATTTTCCCAGCTGCAGTTCCCTCTCCACATCACATCCACACCCCACACCAGCAGAATCTCTCAGCTCTGCATCCATCCAGGCTCTATTATCTCATAAGCTTCATCTCTTATTAATGGGGGAGGAAGCGAAGAAAAAGAGACCTGATGGAAAATATAGCTTCTGATCCCTTGAGGATGGGAAAGGGGGTGCAGGCGTGATCCAGCCAGGAATAGTCAGACTGCCCAGTCCCTACCAATGCCTCAACAAGGAGCCCCAAGGGAAGGGGCAGGAGCCCCCCCAGGGGTTGGTATGGGGTAACCTCACCCCCTGCTCCCCAAAAGAAGGGCCATCCCCTCCAAACCAAGCCCTCCCTGTCTGTTATGCTGGCTATGCCCCTGCAAAGGGGGACAGCTCCCCCAACAGAGAGCCCCCGCACCATGGCAGACAGTGCCCCAGGGCAGGGGGGACAGGGACCAGGGGATGTTGCACCAGTTGCTGCAGGGCTGAGCCAGGTTTGGGGAGACCCTACAGCAAGACGCGACACAGTACACCAGGGGTTTGCAACCCTACAATAATACACCCACAAAGCTCCGGGCCAGGGGAGGGCTGCAAGGGCCATCGGCCCTGCAGGAGGAAGGGGACAGCCTAGGCCAACCGAGGCAGAGTGGGCAGCTCAGTGGACGCAGAGGCACAGCTGCAGGGCCAGTCTGTGAATGCACACCCCAACTGAACCTACCCCCTGCAGACCACCTGCCCACAGCCGAAAGAAATTTGGGCTGCCAGTGGTGCCCAGTCCCCTCCTGCCACTTTCTGGGCACAGGTCAGGGGTTTAGGACCCTTGTCCTTATCTACGGTATCCAGGAGCCCCGCTCCTGCTCAAACCCACAACACAAACATGCTGGGACAATTTCTTGCAACGATCAGATTCCATGAGCTGTGTGACACAAGGCCAAATCCTGCAAACGCAGAGCTCCCCCCACACTGGGAGAGAGACCCAACTCCACTGCATCACCGTGGGGACCAGCCAGCACAACTCAGCCCAAGGCAGCCGCAGCATTCCGAAAGCCCGTGGGATACAGGAGAGGCGGCAGAACAGCCACAGGAGGGTGCCAGAGCCCGCAGGACCTGACAGCAACCAAAGTTTGCAGATCCATCCCAAAACTGCCATCCAGCTCCTTGGGAGCCAGATCCCACCTGGCCAGGAAGGGTGCTCCATCCCAGCATGTCCCAGGCAGGTGGGAGATGCAAGCGCTGTCCTGTGCACTCTGGTTGTGATGGCCATGTGGGACAGGGGAGCTCATATGCCCCCCCATCAGCATGCGTAGACCACCCCACACCAGCCTGCAGGGACACAGTGGGAGAGAAGAGCCCAGCCCTGATGTCACCCACCCCACTTCCAGGCTCAGCTGCCTACCAGTATCCCCGGGTGCTACAACCAGTCCAGAACTGGACAGTGATTTCCAAAGGAGCATCACCCCTCCAGGTTGGCCCTTGGGTCTCCAAAGAGGCCCTTGTTCACTGACACCAAGACAGAAGCTCATGGGGACCACATAGGCTGAGCCAGGGGACTGTCCTCTCCCCCTGCACCCTGCACCCAGCAACTCACAGCAGGTATTTTGCAAGCACAGAGCATTGCAGAGAGACGCGAGTCAGCTTGCTCCCATGCCAGGGCTCCCTCCGAGCATAGGCTCCCCAGGCTGGTACCAGGGACCGCACGTCCTGCCCTTGCAGAAGGGCAGCAAAGCCGCTCAGCCACTGACCCACCTCTCCCCCGGCAAGACAAACAGGAATCCAGCAGAAATCAAAAGCAAGCCACAAAGCAGGGCTGTTGAGCCCACTCTTACACACGCTTTCTTGCTGACAATCTGTCACCTGGGTCGGAGCCACCATGGGTGCCACTGTAGGGTGCACCCTGCCAGCCTCCCACCCTACCTGTGCTTCTCCCAAACCTGCTCCCCCTGCGAGGAGGCCAGTGGTCCCCAGCCCCAGGGGAACTCCAGTCCCCACAGTGCCTCGTAGGGCAAAGAACGTCCCAGATCTCCCAAAGGGATATTTTGAGCCAGCCTGTGTCCCCAGAGCATCTGCTGGGCCCCCGAAAGGGGACACAGCATTGCTAGAGCCACAGCAATGGGAAGGAGGAAGACCATGGCTCCAGGCTCTGTCTCCAGCCCTGCTCCCCCCACTTGCTCTGGCTCTGGCAGGGGGAGCAGCTGCCCCACACCTCCCAGTGCCGAGCCTCCGCTGGGGACTGGCCCAGCTCCCCGCTGTAGGGTATAAATGGCAAATTCAGGGAGACTGGAGAGCAAAATCGTCCCCCACTTCCCTACCACAATCTCTGTTGCCTGCCTGCAGTTTTGGGGCTGTGCCGGGACACTTCCAGCTTGGATGCATGGGAACCCAGGGCAGCCCACGCAATGCCTGTGCGGTGCCACGGCCCGTGGGGTGCCACGGTCTGACCCACGGTCTGTGCACGCCGCGGTGCCGTTGCCGCTGCCTGACGCTAAGAGGAGCCCCCGTACAGCACAGCGGCAGCGGCAGGGCCAGGGGTAGGTGAGCCGGGGACATGGTTCATTCAGACGGCTGCGGCGGCTGATGGCACACGGGGGACAGGAGGGGACACGTGCGGTTGTATCGGAGCACGCAGGCAAGCATGGCCAGCTGGGCAAGGCCGTGCACACCTGTGCGAGGATGCACGGGAATGGCAAAGGCCATCCGTGCACGGCCACACAGCCACCATGCTCTGCTGGCAGTCCCTTGCAGGCTGAAGGCACAGTGACAGCACCGCCGGGGAGGGGGACACGACACAGCTGTCCACACCAGAGCCATTGCTTTCTTCCCTGCCCAGGTCCTCTCCTCCTGAGACGGCTTCTTAGCAGACACGTCCTTCCTAAGCCACCGACATATGGGCTGGTACCTGCCACGGGAGCGCTGGGGGCAGGGAGCAGCCGGGGGAATTCACGCTGGTTCCTGACCATGAAATATTCATTAGCACAGCCACGAAGAGAAGAAGAAAAAATAAAAGATAAACAGAAGGAGGGGAGCAGACACAATGCTTGCAGGTGGCTTGGCATGGCGCTCATAAGCCCATGCTGGATGGGTGACTGGATCAAGGTTTTCAGGGATGGCACTTCTATGTGGGTCCCCTGGTGCCTGTGCAAAGCCTGTCCCATTGTCACGGGTGTCATGGACATGTGAGCACACCCTGGAAAATGCAACCAGGAGACAGCCATCCTTGCAGGCAGCCACATGCATGCACACCCAGCAAGGGCAGGGACACCCTGGGACATGAACATCCCTGAGGGGCACCACACTGGGCTGGTGCTCGGGGGCCGTTCCTGCCTGTGTCAGCCCTGGTTGGTGCCTGGGCTTCAAAGCGTTTCAGCCCGGGCCATACGCCCCAGGGAAGGACTGGAGCAGGGCTCCAGCCCAGGGCCACCCTGACCAGGGCATCTGGGGGCTCTCTGGGGTCGTCCTGGGGCTGGCAGAGGGCAGACCCCTGCGACAGCATCTGCCAGCAACATCTCCATCAAGGAGGAAGGGAAATCAGGGTGGGAGGGAGGCACATTTCCATTAAGAGGAAGGGCAATCAGGGTGGGAAGGATGCAGGGCACCCTGCAGCCCTATGCTGAACCTCAAGCCACCACTCAGATCCCCAGGCACTGGGCAAATGCCCTGTTCTCTCTGTCCCTAAATCCAGGAGTCACCTTTTTGGGGAGATGGAAGGCACACAAGTCCTAGCAATGCCAGACCCATGGCTGCTTGCGGGCCACGGGGCGGCTTCTGGCTGGAGGGAGGGCTCAGCAAAACTCACCCCAGAGCCAGGGCACGCCAAGGGACGAGGAGGAGGACATCCCAGCAGCAAAGACTGCAGGAGCCATGCGAGCCCCTGGTCCCAGACACATCACGTCGGGGCGGGCAGCTCTGTGGGAGACAAACACCGCTG
>NW_009197471.1:11057-14266 GCF_000690835.1 Fulmarus glacialis | reverse complement strand
CTCCACACAGCCAGCCCTGCGTGGGGTCCCGCTGCCACTCCTGCCTCCTCCCAGCCCCGGGGACCCGCAGCCTCCGGGACTCGGGGAAGTGCTGAAAACGTGATGCCAGAGAAAATAAATAAGGCAGCTAATGAGGTAATTTGCATAGCTATTAGCAGGCAGGATTTGCAGCGGCTCTGACATGGGATGTGCTGTCACGGCAAAGCGCAGCCCGGGGGCTCTGCTGGTGCTTGTAGAGGAAAACACACAGCACACCCGTGCTGTATGGGCCCACTGCAGGCGCCCACCGTCCTTTCAGGGATGCCTCCCGGGCCAGGGAAGCAACAAGGACAGGAGCAAACCGAACAAGGAGGTGGGAGGAACGCTCAGAGTGGGGCAGACAGCCTGGGAGGAGCAGTGTGCTCTAACCGTGAGCCCATGCTGCCTTCAGCCACGCACCCCAGGGCTTGGCCCTGCGATGTACAGACCATGGGGCAGCACACTGCTCCTACATTGCCAAGGCGCACAGAGAGCATCCATGAAAGGGCGAGCTTGCGAAGGCCGAGGAAGAGCTGCCAGCAGCCCAGGCTGCCTCGCAGGGCAGCCCTGCTGCAGCACAGCCAGCTGGCTCCCCATCCAGAGCTGGCTACTGCTCCCTGCATCCCTTTCCTCCTCTTGCTCCCTTGTGAACCTGGCCCAAAACATATCACAGGACAAGCACAAACCCTCTCCTACCTCACCCTGGCTGCCAGCGAACTCAGCTCGCTCTGACTCCCAGCAGAAGGTGCCATTTTGAGGTGTAGGGCTGTGCAAGAAGCCCAACGGCAGCATGAGCTCTGCATCGTGGCTGCTCCCATCCTTAGATGCTCGGTTCAGGAATCACTGCGCTGTGCCGGGCAGGAGGACACTGGCCATCCCAGTACCCCCAGGGAGGCAGGGGCAACACACCTGCAACCTGCAAAACTGCCGGATCCCCAACCTGCTCTGCCGGGATAGATGCCCCGTAAATAGGCCATGTGATGGAGAGGGCCACCCTTCCCCCGGGCTGCCAGGGCCCGTCTGGCTTTGATGACAAACCTGCGGCGACAGCTCGGCTCGTTCCCAGCCGATGGATCTTGTTAAAAAATGCATGTGACGTGATCCGTCTGCTCGGGAAGGCGCTGCCAGGGAAGGAGCCCAGCCCAACGCTGTGCACTGGTCCTGCAGTGCCGACCTGCCAGCGGCCGGCACGCAGTGGGTGAGGGGGCAGCAGCCTGGCTCTGGTAGCACCAGGCTGGGGACCGAGACATGCCCCAGCCAGTGGGCTGAGCCCAGCACCGGGCTCCAAAGCACCCCTGCAATGCAGGGAAAGGATGGGGGCACCCCCACCATCGGCAGAGACAAGCAGAAAGACCCAACCGATGGGTGGTCGGACGGACAGACAGACACAAGCTCCACCAGCACCTTGGGTGGTGGGTGTCGGGCAAAGACCGGGGCCAGAGTCCCCCAGGGACCACCCCAGTGCCTCCATTGCCCCCATCACCCCCCCGTGATGGCCTCCAGGTTACACCGAGGCACTAACTCCTCCCAAGCTGTATTTTTTAAGTCAGTTCTGCTAAATATTTCAGGGATTTACACAGAAAAGCTCTCTGTGCTCGGTGGCACGTCGGCCCAATTGGCATCATGCAGGCAGCTGCAGACACCCCCCTCCCCCAACGGGGCGTGAATATTCATCGCCCCCACGCACAGGGTAGCGAGCAGCGGGGAGGAGGGGACAAGGCAGGGGGGACGGGCTCCATTGCCCCCCACCCAGGCTCCTGGGCTGCACCCCAAGACCCTCCGTGCCCTGCAAAGGGAGCGCAAAGACCAGCACCAACATCTGCAGGGAAACTGAGGCGCAGGGAAGGGAAAATATCCAGGAGCTGAGCCCAGCCCTGGTTATAGGACCGAAATGTCAAGACAGCTGCGGTAAGCAAGGACACCACAGCCTGCCTGGAGCATCCGGGGCCATTTCTGAGCTTGTTGGGTCTGCAAAACACAGCAGCTCTGGGGGTACCCAGGGTATATCAGGCAGTAGAGCAGCACGACCCCAGGACCTCCGAAGAGCGCAGCCTTCACAAGCGGGGACATCGCCGTCTGGAGGTGCACAGCTCGTGCTGGGGCACAACACAGCCACAGCATCACCTTAACCTGAACTGGCATCTTTTTGCCCCTTGGATGCCCACGCTGCTCCGTGCCCATGGCACCCCACGGGGAGCAGCAGAGCTTTCCATGCCCAGCACACCACCCCGCGTCCCCAGGCCTGTCCCAGCTCCCACTCCAAGCCTCACCGGGGTCTCCTGAACTGCGAGGCTGGGAAAAATCTCAGCCTGGCCACAAGTGATGCCAGCCCTGCTCCCATATCTGCTCCAGGGGAGGGCATGGCCCTTGGCATCCCAGCAGGCTGCCGTGTGTCCTGGCCACCTGGCACGCTCCCCTCCACCTTTGCCACGCTCACTGCCCCGCACCAAGCCACAGTGACGGCGACAAATTAACGAGCCCCGTGCAATGATGCACAGGTTGGGCTCCAATAAATGGGAGATGGCACTAGGCTAATTTCCTTGCAATCAGCGCTCGCTCGGCCGCCGACAGCTCCGGCTCGGCACCGTGACGGGAGGAAACGCAGCAGGGACGGGCTGGGATGCGGCCTCAGCCCCCACGTGTGCAGGGCCAGGCAGCGGGGCACCCTCAATCACCGAGCCAGACACTGCCGGGCCGAGCGGCACGGGAAAGGCTATTAGCACCACGGCTTATCCAGGGGCGCCGGCAGTGCCGACTGCACAGCTGGGAGAGGGAGATAAGGCACCTGAGGGATCCCGGGGAGGGGAAACATACTTAAATGGCAGGAATCTCCCCCGAAACGGACTTGGCTTGAAGGCACCGAGAGTGTTTGCTGCTATTAATAACTCCGGTGCTGCAACAAGGTGCCTGCCCCCCGCTCCCCGGCTTGACCCTCCCCACACGGGGAGACGCAGCGACAAGGCAGGGAGGGAGAGCAAAGCTGCACATGTGGCTGAGGTCCTGACCCACGGCTCCTCGCCTGTCCCCATGCCAACAGCCCCTGGCACTGGCCTGAAACCCCTGGATGGGTGACAACCTGGCTGGGGGGACCTGGGGGGCTTAGGGCAGGGGAGACACACAAGGTCAGTGCTGCCCCTCCAACAGCCCACAGCCCACCTGCACCTTTCTCCAGCCTCAACACAAGCCAATGC
>NW_009197471.1:10166-11028 GCF_000690835.1 Fulmarus glacialis | reverse complement strand
GCGCAGCCCCATGGCCGGGCTGATGGCCCCCCATGCCAGCACTGACCCTCTCCCCACTCATACCCTGAGTGATGGCTCAGCCCTCCGGCCCCCTGCCCAACACTCCTTGCCCCACGGGGGAGCAGGGCCACCCATCCGGCATCTCCAGGGCACCCACTCAGCCCACTGCCAGCCCAGGGGGGGCCCCAGAGACTGCCTTTTTAAACTGACATTTTGGGGACAGGAAAGCTATTTTTGGTTGTTTCAGAGGCAGTGTTTCCATCGCAGTTTGTCTGCCTCCGCCGGAGGGAGGGATGCTCTCCCTGGGGGTGCTGTGGCAGGCGGCTTTGTGTTGGGCTGTGGTGCTCAGCACCAGCTCTGCACCACTGGGTCATCCTCACTGCCCCCGCTGCCTACCCAGTGCCTGGAGCCAACAGGCCCAGGAGCAGGTGGGAAAAAACATCCATGGGTTCCCACCTGGGCGTGAGGGTCAGGAGCATCCCACCCGGCGGAGGGGCTAGTGGGAGGCACAGAGCAGAGCCTGGGGACTGTGATCCCACCTGGGACCCCCCCAGCATCAGCAAGATGTCTTTTCCACACACCTTGGTGAGACACCCCCAAAAATGAGCACACAGAACTGAACAGCCCCCCCTTCCTTGAGGCCCCCCCAAGCACTCTTGATAGGGATAAATGTGCCTGGCAATTACTCGGGGGGAGAGTACAGCCTCCCAGTGCAAGACCTGCTGAGAGTCTCAGAAATAAATATGTTAATAATCAAATATCCATCCTGCGCCTGAGCTCACGGGAGGACTTTCAAGTCTAATTAGCAGCAGATTTGTACCATCGCTGCCTGGGCTCGAGGGACACTTCGACGTGGGTCCCA
>NW_009197471.1:8909-10153 GCF_000690835.1 Fulmarus glacialis | reverse complement strand
TATAATTAGCCAGCAGAATCCCGTCTGCAAGGATTACCTCCAAATCCCCCCTGTGCTCTGGGCTGGGGGGCAGGCAGGACCCAGGTAAGCCAAGATGAGAGATGCCCCCAGGCTTTGATCCGTGCAAAGTGACTCCTGAGCTGCAAATCCAGGGCAGGCAGGAGGACAGGCAGCGAGGACAGGCAGCACACCAGGAGGAGAGGCACCCCAAGCCTGCAGGTCACCCCATGCTCCCCTGCCTGCATGCAACCCCTATGTGGGCAGGGAGCTCCTCTCCCCACAGCATCCTGCCACGTGGCCCCAAAGTGCCCCCAAAACCTTTCCATCCCCCGACCGATCATTTCCAAGCCAGGCCCCCAACACCCAGGGCTGCCCACAGCTCCGGGAGGCCAGTCCCCAAATGGGGGACATTTTCCAGTCTACCCCGGCCACGCGTCTTGTACGTCTCAACACCAACGCAAAGAGCTGCCCCCGCTCCACGAGACCGAAGCTAAGCGTAGGTTGTGATGCCGCTTGCACAACCAACGGCGGGTGCTCGGTGCACGGCGAGGGAGGGGATCGCATCTGCAAAGAGACCCAGTTCCTCGCTACAGGCAAACACAAACCTCGGGGCTTGGCAACAGTTTGGGGATGTTCATCAATCCCCGCCCGGGCCGGGCTGCCCTGCCACAGCTCGGTGCAGCACTTTGTCTCGGATGGATGGAAATCCCGTCAGATCAGACCTTTCCCCAATCCATCAAAGCGGGACAGGCAGTGCTCCGGGAAGCGCTCCCACCGCCCCTGCCCACGTGTTTTTGAACAGGGCCACATCCTGCTCCCGAGGATGCTGTAACAGACACCGCTCCCAGCGCTACAGCACCGGGGATGGGGAGAAAGGGGCACCCAGGGGAGCAAGACATGGGGCAGCACCTGGACATGCACCACTGCCCGTGCCAAACTGGGACCAGCCTCCTGGGGAAGGCGCAATGGCGAAGAGACAGCGGAGGGATGAGGGAAGGGATGGAGAAAGAGCAGAGGGAGCCATGTCCGTGCTGAGGACCAACGGCACAACCGAGGATGCTCCCGCGAGCAGGGAGCAGGACCCACATGTCCGGCCCCGCGGGGGGGGGTGCCTGGCAGATACTCAGCCGGAGCTCACTGACCCGGCATCAGCTGCCAGGGACACTCATTAGCACCAACTAATTGCGGGCAGAGGTGGCTGGCCTGGCAGTGGGCACCTTGCCCCCAACCTCCTCCTGGCCTGG
>NW_009197471.1:8503-8898 GCF_000690835.1 Fulmarus glacialis | reverse complement strand
CTCCGAGCCATGGGGAGAATTACAGACAGGGCCACAGCGGTCGCGTCCAGGGCACCTCCTCGGGGATGGCCTGGAAATGCCTGTGCCAGAGATGCTGTGCCCATGCACAACAAAATCAGCGCTTCATCCCTCACGGGCACACAGGTACCCTGCGTTCAACCGTGCTTCCCGAGCCAGGGCACAGCCCTCCCCATCCAGCTCCTCTGCCAGCCCTGAGAGACCTTCCCAGCGCCACTGGGTTGTTCGTGCCGGCAAACAAGGGGTTACCAGCCCCTCACTTCCCCACAGTTATTTAATTAAGCAGTGATAAAAGGAAAGACGTATTATCCGGAGAGTGACAGTGGGTTGTAATTACAGCAGGGCGGGCTGAGAAAACAAACAGCGCCGAGGGAGGT
>NW_009197471.1:7847-8371 GCF_000690835.1 Fulmarus glacialis | reverse complement strand
CCCGGCGGCCCCTGGGGACCCACGACCCGGCCCCGGAGCTTTGGCCCAGGGCAGAGGCAGGACCCTCGGGGCCGAGAGCGACAGAGGAGGGGAAAGGCTCCTTTTCCCCATGGATGTGGTCCCAAGAGCCTCCCCCTCCAGCTCACGCCGGGCTGGGGTGGCCCCAATCCTGGCCCCTTCCCGGGGATGCTGGGTCTGGACCAGCCCCAGGGAGCAGCAGGTTTTCAATGAGTCGCTCTGAAATACTAAACAAGGTCTCCTCCCTCCCCGCCCTGCTCCGGGGCAGCCCTCTGCACCGAGGGGACTCGCTGCCCAGCTGGAGCGAGGGACAAAGTCCCCGCTGGGAGGTGGCACCCCGGAGGGGCTCTGCCTGCCCCCCCCAGAGCCGGGCAGGATGGCCATCCACTGGGTTCCTCCAGGCTTGGGTTTGAAACTTCTGCCCCTTTTCCCAGGCACAGCAAGGGGCAGGGGTGGGACATGGGGCACAGCCACGCTGCCAGCCAGCAGCCCGCAGCCCCCTCCCC
>NW_009197471.1:6322-7470 GCF_000690835.1 Fulmarus glacialis | reverse complement strand
AGCCCCAGCCACGTCCCTTCCCTTCACTAAATCCTCCTGCTCTCAGCCCAGTCCTCTCAGGCTCCCCCTCTCCCATTGCAGCATCTTTAAATTGATGCCCGGCCGAGTGTGGGATAGAAGGAAATTAACCCTGGGCAGGGGGGCAGCCTCCGCGGTGCCTTTTAAAGACTAAAGCCCTCTTCCCTGCCCTTCTCCCCCCTCGCTGTGCAGGGGAAGAGACCTGATCTGCCACAACCACAGCAAGCACCACTCAAGCAAGGGCTCCCAGAATCCCCAGTCCCGATCTTTAAATTGATGCCCGGCCGAGTGTGGGATAGAAGGAAATTAACCCTGGGCAGGGGGGCAGCCTCCGCGGTGCCTTTTAAAGACTAAAGCCCTCTTCCCTGCCCTTCTCCCCCCTCGCTGTGCAGGGGAAGAGACCTGATCTGCCACAACCACAGCAAGCACCACTCAAGCAAGGGCTCCCAGAATCCCCAGTCCCGAGCTGGGTGAGAATCTGCCACAACCACAGCAAGCACCACTCAAGCAAGGGCTCCCAGAATCCCCAGTCCCGAGCTGGGCTGGGTGAGAGCAGCGAGTCCCCCCCCCAGCCAGGCCCCTGCTTGGGAGGCTGTGAGGTGCCCGGGGGGGAGCCCCGGCCGTGCATGGTTTGCAGCAACAGTGCGCTGGGACCTCGCTGCGAGCGGTTGCAGAGCTGCCCTTCAGGGACGCAGTGCCCTGAGCTGTGCAGAGTCCTGCAGAGCTTGCAGCCTCGCCGGGGCACCTCGGGGTCCCCAGCTCTGAAGCAAGAAGCCGGGAGGGATTTGGCTGCTGGTGGGAAGCGTTTGTGACCCCACAGCTTGGGGAGCTCAGAGGAGCTGGAGCAGCACGTGGTGGGGACGCAGGCTGCCAGAGCACACAGCCCGATCAATGCAGGGGACACTTCTTGCCCATATCACCGTGGAGCAGTTGGGACGAGCCCCTTTCGGAGGAGCTGTGCGAGGGTGAGCAGACACCAAGGCCACAACAAACATGTCCATTCCACCTAGCTGGGGTCCAAGCAGGACTCAGCAGTTTCGGAAAACATCTCAGGGAGCTGACACCATCGCTGCCAGCACGGTGTGGCCGTGGGACCACAACCCCCGCCAGACCTGGGATGCTCCCAGCCA
>NW_009197471.1:5944-6281 GCF_000690835.1 Fulmarus glacialis | reverse complement strand
GGCCGGAGTGGCGGGGAGCCAGGGCCAGGCATCACTGGATAGAGCAGTGCTCCCGCTGATCCTCTCCATTACGCAACAAATTATTCCACTCGCATTAATGACTTTGCGGCAAAGGGGGAAATGACATGAATGATTCCCAGTGCCTGGGAGTGACTCACTTTGCACGGCAGAGGGGAGGCGAGCGGGGAGGGCGGGCGCCGGGGGAAATTTGCTCGGGTCAGCACGAGCGGCGCAGAGCAGGGGCTGGGTTCAGAAGACGCGACTTCTGGAAGGAGAGTTGGGGGGAAAAGAAGAGGTACTTAAGGGCAGATCCCATCACCCAGGAGAGGGCTGAGAT
>NW_009197471.1:5079-5431 GCF_000690835.1 Fulmarus glacialis | reverse complement strand
TCACCCGGGAGAGGGCTGAGAGGTTCCCAAGGGACACCGGGATCAGCCCTAACCACAGCATGTTACAGCATCCCTCGCTGCGCTGCCTGAGCCCCGCACCCATTTGTTAACCTGTGCTGCAACCCCAAAACCCAGCGCCAGCAGCCATCCCCCCCGCTCCGGGGTCAGACAGGAAGCTGAGACCCCATCCAGGTGCAGGAATGTCACTGCCGCGGGAGGTGGCTCCTGCCGCGGGAGGTGGCTCATGGGGGCAGCAGGACAGCCCAGGGGGGTCCCGTCCTGCCCAGTCAGTCCCTCCATCTCCACAGGGCAGAGCTGGGGCAGCGGATTTGTGCCACCAGCCCACCTGCAG
>NW_009197471.1:2633-4929 GCF_000690835.1 Fulmarus glacialis | reverse complement strand
CACTCCATCACTGTCTCTGACCTGCTCCTGGGAGGGAGCCCGCAGGCGAAGCCATGCATCTCTGCTGCCTGCCTGGCACTGGCCCCTGGGGCTCTGAGCATCCCCTGACTGCCCGTGGGCACCGCTGCTGCTGCAGCACGGTCCTTGTCAGACTTCTCTGTGGGTCAGGCAGACCCCACATCCCTCCCTCCCCTCTGGGACGAAGCCAGAGCTTGTCCGAGCTGCAGCCCAGGGCTCTCCCTGCAGCTCAGGGCTCGTCTGCGTGCAGGGGCACGCGGTGCCCTCACCTCGCACAGGGCACAGCCCCCGCGTGCTCGCGGGGGATGGAGTGGCGCAGGAATTGGACGGGCACCACAGCAGCCATGCTCAGAGCCGGGGCACCTGCTTTTATGGCCCGCAGACTCCAATGTTCCCAGGTCGGAATTGGCCGGGCCCCACAGCAGCCATGCTCAGAGCTGGGGCACCTGCTTTTATGGCCTGCAGACTCCAACGTTCCCAGGTTCCCAATGTCCCTAGTTGGAGTGAGCAGGAACAGCATGGATGGGACTCCGACCCTCTTGCTGCACCCCAGAGCCCCCAGCAGCAATGATAACACCGTCCTGGGGTCGGGAGGGGTGCTGGCCGCCTGAACAGGAGGGGTCCCAACCTGACAGGTTCAAAAGCTGGGTGGCTCCTGCAAAAACGGGGCTGGAGTCACCTAGAGCCAGACAGAGCTGAGCCCTGGGGGCTGCCATCAGCCACAGGCAGAGGCACGATGCTGCGAGAGCGTGGGCATGCACATGTACAGCACCCCTGCCCGCAAGTGTCCATAGGTGACTTGCCCTGTCCGGACCAGAGAGGAAACGTTCAGGGAGACCCAAATTCAGATGCAGGTGACACCCCGCCGTGCCCCCCATCCCTGTCAGCTCCCACTGAACACAGCAGTCATCCTGCCCCCAGCTCCTCTCCCGCAGGGCTCCCATTTTCAAACAAGCTCCGTTTCCAAACTCACACTGCTCCCTGGGGGGCTGCACCACACATTTTCATTTGAAGCAGAAAGCAAATTTACTTAAAAGCCAGAACCAGCCTGAGCCACAGCAGCCCGGCGATGGGAGGACCCCATAAGAGCCTCCTGCCCAGCACAGCCCTGCCGCCACATCCCCTTTGCAAGGGGTATCGCTGAGAGCGGGGCCACTCCATCCTCTGCATCCCGACCCCAGCCCTGTCCCACGCACTGTCCTGCTGCTCACCCCAATGCCATGGCACCCACCCAGCCCCGGCAGACAGCGGAGCACCCTGGTATGGGCGGTGGGTTGAACAGGACCCCTGCATCCACCCACAGCCCCTGGCCCGTGGAAAGGGACTCCTCTCCCCCTTTGCTCCCAGGGAAGCTGCTTGCACCAGCCCCAGCAGTTCACTTGCTCGGCAACAACGACCCCTGGGGCTTCGCAACTCCTTAGTGTAGGATTTTGACCCCCACTCCAAGTCAGAGCCCCTCACCGTGGCGTCGGGGAGGCAGCCCGCCCGGCTCAGCCCCCCCAGCGGGGCATGGCAGGGAGATTCATTTCACTAGAGGCTCATTCATCTGCAGCACAATTAAAGCCCAGGGCTAGTATCCATCCCGGTGGCAGGAGAGCGATTTGCCAGCAGATGGATTTATCATCTCCCAAGCACAGCTATTTGGCTTAAACAAAACCAAACCACTCCTCCTAATGAAAACACCACTAATGAGCAGAGCCAGCGAGGGAGGGGGAGGGCAGCTCCACTAATGGGGTCTCTCCTGTCCTTCCGGGCTGGAGTGACCCTCTGATGCCCCGGCTGCAAGGCAAGGGCATAAGGCTTAGCTCCAGCCAGGATGTATGGACCCAGTATGGCCCAGGGGAAACTGGAGCCCGCTCCAGGGACCAGCTCTGCTCACCCTCCCAAACCTCCTCCTATCCCCACTCCCAAGGCTCTGGGGGCAAGTGGTCCCAGCACACCACACAACAGGAAAACAGCAGCACCACCGCGTCCGGACACCTTATCCGGCTGCAACACGGTCAGCCACGGGGAAAAACTCCTCTCTGGGCCCGGATGCAGAGATGGCAAAAGAGCAAACCCTTCCCTGCCTGTGCATCGCCAGCCCCCTGCAGCAGGAGCTGTACACCTTGGCCGAAGTTGCGACAGCCCATGAATTATGGATCAGCATCTGCAGAAATCAGCCGTTTAACTGCCCCGACCAAACCTACGAACTTCCTGTCAATTAATCCCGTGCCACCAATTCCCTGTGGGCTCCGACCTGCCTCTGCCTGCGGAGATGCAGCAGCAGCTGCCAAAA
>NW_009197471.1:1931-2592 GCF_000690835.1 Fulmarus glacialis | reverse complement strand
ACCTGCCTGCGGGCAGCGGTACCCAGTAGCATCGTCCCCGTGCCCCCCTGCCCCACATGCGGCTCTGCCCTGGCGTGGGCTCAGAGCAGCATCCCACCTCCCCACTGGCAGAGTCTCAGCCTCCGGTCAGGAGAGGCCACAACACCCCGTGAGAGGGGATTCATCGGCATCAAAGGGCTGCAGAGAAGCCAGGACAGCAAAGAGGGAAGAGGCAGGGGGGTACAGATGCCAGAGAGAGGGAGACAGCAGACAGAGACGAGGCAGAGTCAGGCAACGCTCCCATCACCCCGGGAAGGTGCAGCATCCGTCGAGCGCAGGGCGCTTTGGCACAGAGGGGACCCCACGGGAGCCCCCCGCCCCAGCGCATGAGTGGGAGCCCTTTCCCCACTGAACCCCACCCTGACTGGTGGCCTCCTGCGGAGGTTGGGGACCGGGATCGCGGAGCATTTTGCCCAGCCTCACCACCGGGCCGTGGAAGCAGAAGCAGCAAGCGGAGGGGGGATGTATGGGGCAGCAGAGGCAGCGCGGAGGAGGCAGGTTAGCGGGGGAGCAGGGGGATGGGCAGCACACTCGGTTCCCACAGGCCAGACCCCCCGGGGGAAGGACATCGGTGTGTGTCACTTTTCCTGGGGGCTCTTCTAGGAGGAGGGGACGAACCATG
>NW_009197471.1:1138-1655 GCF_000690835.1 Fulmarus glacialis | reverse complement strand
CCCGCGTGGGCAGGGCAGAGCGAGGTGGCCACGTACCCTGTGCTGCTTGAGGAAGCAACCGGGCAAGAGAAGGAGCTTTGTTCTGGGCATGGGCTCAGGCATCTGCCATGGTCTCAGGCACAGTCCCCATCCCAGTCCCCCTCCCCGGGATCCACCCCAGCAGGCAGCCACGGCACACAACCTGCCACGCACACTCGCAGCCGGGCGCCCAGCCGGCCCCTGCCTGCCTCCTGCCCTCACTCCCACCCCATCGGCCCCATCACTCCATCCTCCAGCTGCAGATCCCAGCTCTTCCCCCTACACACACTATTATTTGGGACAGGCTAGCACTGACACCCCCTCCACACTGGGAAAGAAATTATCCCCCTTGCAGGTGGAAGTCCTACGCTACGGCAAGCTCACAGAGATTTTCCTCCCGCCCGGCTGAGCACGGGCTGCGAGCAGCCACGATGGAGCCGCAGGGTTTGCCGGCAGCAGAACAAACCCTGGGGCAGCCCCAGCTCTGCCTATCCCCTGG
>NW_009197471.1:435-1124 GCF_000690835.1 Fulmarus glacialis | reverse complement strand
GCCGCCAGGTTTGCCGGCAGCAGAACAAACCCTGGCGCAGCCCTAGATCTGCCCATCACCTGGTACCTGTCTGCAGCAGACGCATCGCTGGGGCCCAACTCTTGGGCTTTACCCTGCGGCAGGGACCGGAGCCCGGCTCCCGCTGTCCTCCCACCAACCCCACTGACCCGTCCTCCCCTCAGCGTGTTTGCGGGGGACAGTTCGGCCCCATCTCTCCTTTCTTACTGCCACGGGGAGAGATGCCTCTGAAACACCCTCCCTCCAGGTAGGGAGGAGAGCTCGGCCAGATGCTGCACTGCCACTACACTGGTATCTACAGACTTCATCTCACTGGGTGGGCTGCTCAAAGCACTAAGAATTAGGGAGTCCCCATCCATCAGCCATGCCTCGGGAGGCAGGAGGATCCCAAAGCTCTGCAGATGATCTCTATAGCAATTGCTCACCCACTGCAAACACTGCAGCTGCCTTTGGGGTGGAGCAAAGCAGTTGCTCGAGACCCCGCAACACGACAATGGGCGGGAGAAAGCAGGGGTGAAAAGTGAGCCTCCTAACCCCTTTTGGGGGACCAACAGCCCCGGAGATGAATCCCTCATCCTTCCAAAATGCAGCTAGGGGGTTTGACCCACCCCAAACAGCCCAGGAATTGACCCTGTGCTGGTGCGTGCTGTCACGCTTGCAGGACACAGCGT
>NW_009197471.1:0-286 GCF_000690835.1 Fulmarus glacialis | reverse complement strand
GCCCCCCCCCGCGGGGCGGCGGCCAGGAGGGAAAGCTGCCTCCAAGCCCCCCTTGCCTCTTGCACTGCCGGATTTGGGGCCAGGGATGCGATACCTGCGCTCCTCAGGGCAAAGCGGCACCGGGCTCCCATTTCTCCCGCATGGAGGGCCATGTCCAGAGCAGTCCCAAGACACTGGCTCCGGGCTCTGCTTGCACACTAATCGCTCATATCATTAGAGGGCTGGAGGAATAATGTAATTTATGGATGGCTTTTATTTCTTGCTATCATCATCTAAATATCCCAGA
>NW_009197470.1:15186-36667 GCF_000690835.1 Fulmarus glacialis | reverse complement strand
GATGGCGGTAGGTGCCTCACCCGGCGCGACCCCGCAGCCGCCGGTAAAACGAGCGGGTCCCCCGCGCTCCGCAGCAGGCTCTTCCCTTGCACACCCCGGTCCTGCAGGCGGACACACACCCACGCCCCGGTCCTACAGACAGACAGACACCCGCCGCACACCCCTGCTCCTCCTCTCAGCACGGCAAATGACAGCCGTCCAGGCAAGGACGTGAATTCAAACGTTCAGTCGTCATTTAAGGCTTTTCCATCCGAGCCCTTTTTGGCGAAATGCTTATTCTGGAATAAACGTGTCTTTCCTAGGTGTAGTTTGTGTTGCTTAGGAGACACCTGAAACCAAGGGCAAAGCTGAGAACCGTGTCCCACCAGTAATCCAGATGTTGCTCCAGGTGGGGAAGCACCTCCTGCACACGTACACACAAAACCCAAAGGCGTCACTGTCCCTGACAGTCCCCAAGACAACCTACACCAAACTAGACAAACTAGAAAACCCAATGACATTCCAGAGAGCAAACACGCAAGAGATTCACAACATAGCACTTAAACTTGTAATTCACACCATAAGCTAATACCATCACGCATATTTAACCAGAAAAACCTCTTTGATGCACACAAGGCAAAGACGTCATCACAGGATACTCGTATCTTGTTGTTTGTCAAGAGTGTTTTATCCGCTTGACATGCTGGAGAACACGTTCCCATGGTATGTGGAAGCTCGTTCTCCGGCCCGGATACCAGACCGCTCCACTGCCACGGCTTAGGACAGGCCCATCGCTATGGGAATTGGTCTTTGAACTGATCAAACCAGTAAGAGACTGGAGTGAGGCTCTTCAGCAATTCAAGTCCTTTTGTCAAAAATGAAAGCATGCAACTGGCATCCTTACGAGCCTAAGTCCACACACTGAATTCAACTGATACCAACAAACCCAAGGTTTCCGTTAACCTAAGCTAAATGTTTGTTATTCTGTGCGATACCTAATGGAAAATGAATTGCAGCCAAAGGGCTGGATCTCAAAGCAATCACACTGCAACGCTCCAGATTTTAGCTGACCTGTAAGTAGAAAAAACCATTTTACGATACACAGGTATTGGTCAAAAATCTGTGCCGGACAACAGCATGACTTGGCAGATTTTTAGTCAGTCTTGTGCAAAAGCCTGAAAACAAAAACTTGGGTTTCCCACCCTGTCTTTATCCCGAAAAAGACTCCTTTACTATTGTCCTTCATTTTTGTTGTAATTTATGGCATTTCTACTCATGGCGATAGAAGTACTAGAACTGTAGCTAGGAAACAAACTTTGAATTAAATTTAGGCAAGGGTATTGTGGTTATACAAAAAACAAGCTATGATTGAATTACTGCTGGAGAAATTATCTCCTATCTTTCCAAAGCAGAGAATGATTTACATACCAATTGATTCAAATAGTATTTCTGGATCCTTAGGCATGAATAGACACATTATAAACATCCTTAAGAGAAAAACATACATTGAACTTTAAATATATCTCAGATACATAAAAACAAGGTAGTATTGGAAATGGTGAGACTGACCAAAACAACACCTGGTTCCTGAAATTTCAAAACGAAAGATGCGCCACCAAATCACAAACTCCTCAATGTTTAGATTTTTATTACAAGTACAAGCTTAACTCCTAAACAGCTTACAGGTATTTCTCTAGAAGACACAGATCTGTTTTTTTCCTTTAACTGACATTCTATTGTTTCTCCAAAGCTGAGAGGAATAACTATTCAAAGTTAATGCCAACTTACTCCTGCTTGCTTAACACACTCAAGTCCAAACCAGCAGTATCTCAAATTAATTCTCTCAAGCACCCCTGCACCAGAAGCCAGACTGAAGTGGCCAACAAAGGGTGTAAATTGCAACTGGGAGGTAACTGGGCTGGATATACACCTACCTGCTACCCCAGCTCAGCTCTCTGGTCAAGTGCACAACCAGCCTACCGAGAAGAACCACTTCTAAGTGACATTAAAAAGTGTGGTTCAGGTGGCTGATGTCTGTGAGAGACTGAAAATATTTCTGTGTTGTAGAGACTTCTCCCACTCTATACAGTGACACAATACAACCTCATCTAAGACTATTAAAAAGTATTCAAGAAATCATTCAAACTTACAACGAGAACTCTTGGGAAAACTACTGCTTGTAAAAGATAATTAAACTTTTATCACCACGTGATCAAAACTAATCAAACAAGGGATCTAGAGTTTCAGGCACACCGACAGCAAGACTACGTCATACTTCTTATACCATGATTCACAGATGTACGTTAGGTTTAATTTCAGTTGATCATACACAATCATGGCCCTTTGTACTCCTGAAAATTAAATGTATTCTTCTTAATTTATATGAATGTATGGAAATCTGATTGTGATACAAGCGGAAAATAAATGTTAGCCACCCACAGCTAAAGAACTGTTACATTTTATGCCACTGATGAAGCAACACATTCAGTCAAATAATGGTAGTGACATTTTAATCTATTTCTTCATTAAAAACCAGTATCATTTGCACCAAGACAGAGAATTATATTTGGTAGAACTTTTGTGTACTGTAATCCTCTGCTCATGGAGACAAGAGAGTGGGAAGATGAGAAAGTGGGTAGCAAGAGTCCTGCTCTAAGAAAAACTGGAACAAATTCACCTCTTACGAGGCCTAGAATTTCTACCAGAAATGGTGACCCTGGGTTAACATCCCAGGATACTCCTCCTGCCACTGGATTATTTTTTTTTTTATTTGTGCCACAAGATGTCCCTCTCATGTCATAATTTTCTTAATATAGTGTATTTATCTGGTACAACAGTTCATGGTTTTTTTCCTTTCGACATTATTACCTCCCACACAGAGCTATATCCAAAAGCTTTTATTTTCTCCTCAATACTGTAAATGTCAAGTTCATAAAATTTTGGTATTATGAAGTACTTCTCCACTGAGAGATCGCCACTGATGCGAGAGATTCAGTAGTTGTATTAATCCTTTTTAAAAACCTTGTCTGAAAAGTGGCTATTGTCTATTTTTCTTTGTATCATGATTTTTTTTTTTTAACCTGTGTGGCTAGCTTTACAAGTTTTCTACTCACCAATACTTTCCATCCACCTATGACTGTCAAAAACATGAAGTATTTTTCCTGCAGGTGTCCATTAATGCCTGGAGCAAGTCCTCACGTCTCTTCTCCTACCTTTCAGTGGCTGGAAGCCTGAAGATTAACAGCCGTAACCATGATTGCCAAAGTCCTACCAGGAACAGATGCCTCTCAAAGGGATTGTCTAGATCGTTTTACCTAGAGTTTGCTTTCTGTCCCCAGTAGGGACATGACCTTAATTCATTGGGCTGGCTTTCATCCACGCTCCCCACCAGGAGCACGGCAATCTGGAGTTGCTAAAAGCTTTATTATTGCACACAGATGGTGTGCAAATTCTCAAAAGTAATTTGTGGAAGCACCACAATGGTGAAACTTAGACACTACCGCAATAACAAAAGCACAGAGTACAAAAACCCAGCTCGTCTATCAAAGAAATCAGGAGCAAATAATTAATAAATATTGTCACGATGACTAGAACACAATGAGCACACCTTGAGGCATGGTTTCAATGCCGTTTTTAATGCACATGTCAGATTCAAGAAGAGACCTAGACACAGCCTTCACTGGTAGAACACAACAGAAGACATTTCCTTTTCAATCATTCAGTAGCCACACATCAACAATAAGCAAAAAACTACCCTTGCAGCAGTTAATTTGCAAAAGAAAGCAAAAAACACAGATTCGCCAAGCACCAGGGGCCAGAACTGCACAGCAAAACAAACACCAGAAGAAATACTGGGGCGCCTGCATCCAACACCCTGCATTGCAAGAAAAAAAAAAAAAAAAAATCCCTGAAAGAGGCCAGAAGCTTTTGAAGCAGCTGTCAACACAGAACCTTATTAATTTGGGACTGTGCTGCCGCATGGGGTCATGAAAAGCCTGACAGAAATCAAATGCAGCTACAGGAATAGAGGTCAACGTTAAGAGAGAAGGGGCACTGGATTATGAGTACTCAAACAGGCTTACTGCATCTCCTACTTACACTGAAGAGCAAAGGTTTTACATCAACTCCTTGTGCTTCTGCGCTACATCACAGCAGTTATTCTCAGATATACCATTTTCAATGTATGGTAATACAAATAATTGCACGCTTGCCAAAGAAGAATTTGTATTAGTGACATGCAAAACATGTCGAAGCATTACGAGGACCGTAAAGCAACCCAGACACGTTTACTCCTGTGCATTGCTGCATGTTGACTGTAACTGAGCTGCTATTTTCAGAGCAGTAAGAATTAGTCACATTAGAACTACAAAATTGTCAAATAATCTACGAAAGGCATGAAAAAAATGAAAGCCAAAGCGCAATCCGGCATTATTATACTGTTAGCATATACTATATGCTACGGGGTCTGCAAACGTTATCTTTCTGGGTCTTGAATTCATGTTCTCATCAGCCTCCCAAACAATCTTTGCATTCTTTGCCTATTCTCATCTTTAGTACTTCCACACAGTCACTGATAACCTTTTTTGAAATCTTATGCTTCTTCCACTGCCTGCAGATTGAAGAAATCACAGTTCCGCTGTGAACAAACCAGATACTTTTGCTCTCAAAGCACCAATCTTTGCCCATTCTACAGAAACAGTCATGGCCCATTTTCATGCAATTTACATTTAAGTCACAATAAGGCAAACAGCCTCAACAATGGTCTAATATGGCACTTCCAGATTAAGGGAGACTTCATTTTCATTTGCTTGAGCTGGTTATTTTAAGTATGCTGGTACTATACTACAGACCTCTCATGACTACAGCGGAGCCTGAGAACGGTCATTCAGTACTCATTTTCTTTCATTGTTTAATTCCTTAATTAGTTTCCATGCTGAATGACCAGTGCAGGTATAGCCAGTCCTTTTGCTGCAGAACACAGTGCTGCATCAGCCCACTCTCCCTTTTACTTGGATTCTAGAGATGCTTCCAACACATTAGATCCAGGTTATTTCCTTTGTCTCTGCCAAATGTAAATGAGTAGAAAGGTTTCACAGATTAAAAATGAAACATTACATGATTCCTTTCTAGCTCACAAAGATAGTAGCAGTATGTGTCACCAACTGTGCCACAAAGAGATAATCTTTTCCATTCTGATACCAAAACACTGAAACAGAGAAACAAGTGACACTGGCAACTACTCACCAGGCAATTAAAATAACACAACAGGAGTAACTGTGATATACTCCTTGCCAGAGCACTCAACCTCCACATTATTTGTATGATTTATTCACTGTAAAATCCAAGTTATAGCTCTACAATGCATGTACCAATATTAAGGAATTCAGATCAAGTTTCTTCTATATTCAATAAGTGTGTGAAAGTACTTATGGCAGAATATTTTTAGCTAATCTAACATGATTCATTCAAATCACGTAGGATCCTTCCTGCATGATTATAGCAGAAACCAAGTTTAATTTCAGAAGCCTTCTTGCCCTGAGGATAAGGTCTTTAATTGCTCCTTGCAAATCTGTACCATCAGAACGTAGATATACAAAGGCTGATTCAACAAAGGTTGTTTTGCCTTTTTAACTAGTGAATAATTAATTTCTGTTACATTTGTACTAAAGTTGCATCATTAATACTTTCTAATATAGTCCTTCTAGACTTGCATGTTTGATGAAAGCAGTAAAATAAAAGTATCTATACAGATAATGGTCAAATCCAAATTAACACTTCGGTTTTCTGGATAAGGAAGTGACATTCCATTTTGTGACCCATTTGTTACTCTAGAACTTTGAGAAACACCAAATGATGTCTGTATATACAATTGTTATTCTCCTATGTTACTGAGGTCAGCATTCAAAATGAGAAGTTAAAAAACTGCTGTCTAGTGCAAAAATGTCTGAAGTGTTCTGTTTTTTCCTATCAAAAAAAGGCTGCAATTTCAACTAGCGCTGGCTTTTTAGCATAAATGTTAAGACAATACAGCAGAATTCAGCTTTCATTCAGGAAAGCCAAACAAGCAAAGGAAATGAGCTCCCTGAATCTCTGTCAATTATGAAAGCAATTAATAGAATACCAATTTTCGACAAACTCAGAACTCATCTGAGTGAAACAGAAGTAGGACTATTAAAAAGAAAGCTCTCTAAGTAGAGATAATGCCACAACTAGCACTGCATGTTGGGGTTTTTTGTTGGAGAGAGGACTGAATTACACTCACTAGACGACACACTATGTTCAGATACACTCATGAAATTTTAAGCAAGAGGGTACACACTTGGAAGTCTCTGTATTTCTGTTCCTTAAGATATGGGGGAAAAAGATGAAAAAAAAAGCATTCTACCTTTGTGATGAGAATTCGGTACTTCTCCACCAGGTGATCGTTATTATGACACCCTGCCAGCAACTGCCACACTTCTCCTCTTAGGGCCTCAGGGACACCACTTCTCACCAACGCTGACAATGTCTTTGGCCTCACGCTCAAATTGAGGTGCCTGGGTGTAGGTGAAAGCATTGTTACTATTATTTATACAAATAAATGAGTACATGAGCAACAATTGATGTGTAACAGCAAACATGTCAAATGACAGAATTTCAAGACAGTCCATATGTTGCCAGAGAAGTGAAATTCAAGTTATGAAATAAAACAGATTTGGAGAAGCACTTTCCAAACTATTTCCTTGATTCCCATTAAATTTAAATATAATATAAACATATGTTACAAAATACTCAACGAATCAAAACACTCCAGCAAAACTAGAACTTGAGGACAGATACCACACTGTGTAAGATTCCAAGCTCAAACTGCACCAAAATGAGAATTAGTTTGAAGAAGCATATACTGCTCTCTAGACTTTCTACACCCGAGCAGGCAGGTAACCTTCCAGGTGAGGGAGGGAGAGAAGGCAGGCAAACAGAGATACAGAAAAATCTCACATGGTTATCTAACTACATCCATGTGTTTAAGCAGCTTCCACTGTACAAGCTAGTCCCATCTAAACATTTTTTCAAGTGAGACTGGTGACAGCTCATAAATTACAGCACTGTAAAATGTAAAAACTAAACCTACATATAATTTACACAGTTACAGAAAGTTAAGCTGAACAGTCCATTTGTGGCTTATACATAAAATCCCCAAAAGACACACAGGTCTTAAATCAAAGAAATTACAATTTTTCTGCAGTTACTAAAAAACACAATTCTAGGTAAAATGATTAAGAGGACTAATAGACAAAGCCAGGCAAAAAACTGAACTTATGTCATATCGATCACGTTATCTTCTTAACAATAAGCTGGTATTTAATAATGTTTGCTAACAGTCTAACAGATACGTGGATGATAATTTTACACAGACTGGGACTCCTTGTTGCCCTTCTCCAGCCTACAGTGTTCCACAGTAATCTAGAGACTAGCAATGCATTCATTTAAACCAGTATATATTGCACAGAACCTAGTACCATAATATCCTCCTTCACTTTGCCTTGCCTAAACAAAATCAACTATAATAAAAATAATATTTATATAATAGTTACATTTTTATCTATATGCATTCATGTCTATAGACTTATATATCATATACTTACAGAGCATTTATTATACCTTTATAATACATAAATATGTATAAATATTTATACAAAATACTTGTTATATACAAAATAATCAACTTCTTTGTAAAGGCCTATAAAACTGCTTTGCCTTAATCTCAGATCAGAATAAGTACAACAGTAATTCCAATGAATACAGCCAAGACCTGTAAGGCTGTAGACTAAAAGCCACACACTACTAGATTCTTCCAAACTATTTTGAAACAAGAAAATTGTGTGACTCAGCAGTTATGAAATATGAACCAAATATTATTTGGCAATCACAAAATACCAATGCATATTTAATTGCTATACAAATCTAATTACAGGATTCTAAAAAACTAGCATGAAACTACCTGAACTCTGATTTTTATGATTTTCAATCCTCTTATGTTAAAAGCTCAATGATCATTACTTCCAAATACTTGGTTTTGGTTAAGAAGGAAAGCCCTTTAACACATATTAAAGTTTATGCCAGCATTAGCACAGAAGCACTTCATATCCTCTTAGAGCTGCCAAAACATTTTCAATGGGAGTCAGGTGGCTTAATTATCTTTGAGCCCTTGGAAGATTTACAAAAAAATTCAAGTTGAAAGAAACTTTCTCACAGCAGCAGATGCATAGAGCTCATCTGTTAAAGATGTTTGTACAAGTCTAGGAGAGGGAGGGAAAAGGAATCATACATTATTTTACCACAGCCTTCCCCTTCTTACGAATGTGTCCATTTCTGATGTCCTACCAAATTAGCGCAATATATTAGTGCAGAACCAAACTGGAAATAAAAGTACTTATTCAAGTAAGTACTAAGTAATTACAGAAAATAAAAAATAATGTTGAATTGTTATAAACTTAATTTAAAGAGAATCCTGGCTAAGAGGTCACATCATCTAAAGTGCCTAACTTACTCTAATCTCTTCTGTCCTGCTCCTGAGATCTAGTATTCTGTTCAGATCTTTGATTTGCTGTACACCCCTTGCCCTGCTCCTCAGTAACATGAGGAAGCAGAAGGCAACAACTAAAGCAAGAGTCAAAATGTAGCATATTTGAGCTAAATCTGACGTTGTGCCTGTCATCCCCCTTTGTGAAAAAAAAAAAATCAGCATCACTTTCTTAGAACTGCTCAGGCTACTTCAAGATGAATAAAAGATCCTTCATGAAAGGAGGACAGGTGTTGCATTAGCAACTCGCCTGTCAAGAAACACTCTTCTTGTAAATTGGCATTTTCTAGGAAAAAAACAGATGAGCTCATGTACTTCCTTCTTGGCAAGCTCTGGAGCCATCTTCCTTTAGATAAGGGAGGAAAAGCATCTTCGCTATCCAAGTACAAATCTCCCATATTCTTAAGCTACAGTTACTAAGATATGACAGCTGCAGGAAAAATTGGCTGTGAACTACATCAGAATTACAAAGAGCAATGGAAGTGATCTATGCAAAATAAAGACAAAAGCAGTGCTGCATTTTCTTTATACTACTTAGTTTAGGTTTTTCTTTAACAAAATCCCAGTGAAACTCACAGATAAGTAAAATACGCATTTTAAGAGACAACCACCTAAAGACACAGCGTAAATGAATTTCTATACAGTATTTAAGCATGCACTCAAAAATGAAAATACTTAAAACACCCTCTGAAGAAATTAGAAAACACAAAGTTAGAGAAAGAGGAGATGAAAGAGGACTAAATCCATACTAATCTCATCTCAGCTGGCTTCTGGAAATAACAAAAACTCCGAGCAGAAGGAAACAGACTGAGAATGTTCAGAATTGTAATTTTCAGAATGTGATTTTGCCACTTACCATTTGGACAGCAGCTCTCCCCACGTCTCAAGAATTTTTTCTGCACACTCTTTGGAAACATCTCCAGAACCACTTAAGAGGGGTTCATCATTGTCTGACAACAGAACAGAGGAGATGCTATGAGATCAGCCATTACTCTACCTTTGCAGATTTAAATGTTGCTCTCCTAACTGTATCAGTGTATGGCAAGAAGCATTCCTCTGCATTTGTGGATGCAGTGCTTGTGCGCTCAACACAGAGAAGGCACAAGTGGACTCTTCTCGGAAGCACGCAGTGATGTGACAAGAGACAGAAGACAAGTAGCAACACATGAAATTCTAATTAAAAATCAGGAAAAAAATTTACCATGAGGGAGGCCAAACTGATACAAGGGCCCAGAGAGGTTGTGGAAACTTCACCTCTGGAGATGGTCAAAATGCAACAGGACAAGGCCTTGAACAATCTATCTGGCTGGATTCATACTGAGTGGGAGGCAGGATTACAGACCTCCAGATGTCCCTTCCCACTGAAGTAATTCTGTTATTCTACCCCAAACTTTTGGAAGACTACAAAAGTTCTCAGAAAGCACAACTTTCTACATGTGAAAAGCTACAACACTACAAAAGCAAAAAAGTCAACAAAATCAACGTGGTTCCACTGAGCAGCTGCAGACTTGGCATGTTGTTGCAGATCCATGAAAGTCCACGAGGTATTCGACTTTAACTGTTTTGTACTTTTGCTTTGAAAGCTAGTACTTTTTGGTAACTTCCTTGGCTTAAATTAAAGAGTTTTTTGAATGAAATGCATTCAAAAATGCAGTGGAGGGGGAGGATTAGCATAATCTTTTTGAAACCAATACTGATGTACTCCCAGATATTTTTAAACACTCACAGCAAGTATCATATACAAAAACTACATTTCACTGATACAGCAGTCAACATTGTTTTTGCATTATTGAGGAAATACATTCTTTTTCATTAAATCTATGCTTTCTCAGCTGACACCTGAACTTGTCAGCAAACTCTTGCAATGTTGCAAGTTTTATGTATTTTGATATGTATATATCAAAATATATAAATATATATAAACATATACAAGTTCCTGGTCTAGAAAACAATACCACTGTGATTTAGCATAGTGGTTAGAGATTGCTCATGAATAACACTTTGTAAAGCAGTTAATTTTCAAACCAACCTTCCCCTCCTCCCCACTCCCCCCCAAAAGGGAAACTAACGCATGGAAGTATAACAATTCACCCAAGGCCATATAGGCGGCCAGCAGAAAAAGTGAAAAAGCAGAAACTCAAGTCATCTACATTTCAGCTCAGAGCGGTAAGGCCAGATGTTTATATACTCAGAACTAGTCCGTATTCTGGTTTAAGAGAATTTTTAAAAAGCAGAAAAAAGATCTTGAAGGTGCATCAAGTTTCAAGCTGCGCAGGTCCTGGTATAGTTTTATGTATTACAGATGTCTATACTCGCCTCTTCACTAAAACATGCTGCTTGGTTATATTTCCAAATAATATCAGCTTCTCATTTTTACCCTCAAGTCTGTTGACAGCTGCTTAGGGAGGGGTAGAAGTTGCATGATAATCCCAAATTTTTAGCAGCCTCTTTTCACATTGTTCCAAATATATCACACTGGAGGCTTCATGAGGCCTGGGCTCAGAAAAGCATAGACACAGAAGTGTCAGACAAGGGAGAGGCTGATCCAGGAATGCAGGGGTACTGGTTATCGAATACTCACAGCGTTAAAGCAAGGGAAAAAAAAAAAATCAGTAGGCCAGATTCTGACTGGAAAGGATTCAACATGTTTCGTAAGTATGTTATTTACCGACTGCCCTTTCTCACGAAGTATACAAAGCCTACAATCCACTTACCTTCTTCTTCATCATCCTCTGGAGGAGAAGGAATCATCGAGCCCTGTGACCCAGACTGGGGCAGACGAAGAGAGGGGCTTGCTGTAGTTTTTCTTCTCTCCCTTTCTGATTCACTTTCTAGGCACACAACTTCATATAATGTGTCTGAGTTATTCTTTCTGTCCTTTTGCTTTATCTAGGAAACAAGAAGTTTCATTTTACTGATAAAAGCTGTAAGAATATCCAGATTACTTCATAAGGCTCTACCTTCTCTTTTTGAAATAGGAGAGCTGAGAAACAATTTTCATTACATTCTACAGTAAGGAATGTTCAATCCTTGCAGCACAGTTAACGCATCATGCAGGCCTGCAAGTGTTTCTATCCCTAATGCCCTAGAACAAGCTGTAAGCATACTGCACCCAAAAGATATAAATATCTGTTACAGATAGAGAAGAAGTGTCATTCGGGTCTGCCATGCATAGGTAGCTCATCTTTTCAACCATAAATAGACTGGACACAAATGCATAGATTTTTAAAGCTGTAAACGCACGCGTCCAACAAACGGTCTAAGACAGGAAGGTTCCTTAATATGAAGCAACTCTGCCTTTATTTAAAGATTAGCAGAAAATTAAAAGCAAAATCTTTAAAATTATGTCTAATTCCTCTCTCTTTCTGGGGATACTGATGGCGGCAAAAAGAGTTTTAACAAAAATTGTTCATATTTATCTTCCCACCATAGCAATTGTCTTTAGCGATGCTTCCAAGTCATATATCTGTGTATACATTGCTGCAGGAACACAAATTGTTGAGTCCCAAAATCTATTATGTGGCCCTGTTTTCTCCTTAATTTTCAATGCTTTGATACCTTCCTTTCCTTTAAAGGAAGATTTTTCTTTGTGAAGTGGTTCTAAAATTCTGATACAGTCTAAGGATTTAGAACTTTTTTTTCATAAATGAATAAAAATAGAAAGTAGAAAAGGGAAGGTGAAGAAAAGAGGAAAATAAGATTTATAATTATACTCTACACTAAGCTCCCAGTGCTCAATTTTATCCTTCAGAGTACTAAAAATGAAGAGAAATGTATCAAAACTAAAAATGACTAAATCACTGAATGTAATCTGAGCAAATAAAATCCCTCTGCTTTCACCATTTCCGAATAAAGAAACACTGCCAAAGTAAGATAAGCCAATTCTACACAGCTGTATTTTTAATAGGCTAATCATGACTCCATAGAAACAGGTTTCCCTTCCAGGCTTATCAGGCAGTACATTCTATATTTGTTGCTTCCACTATGAATTTTGATAATCTTCCATTAGTAAACACTGGAAGTTGGATAACCTGACAGTGCCTGTGGAAAAAAGAGAATTAGCTAAGATAAGTCACAATGCTTGTGAATTTGGTAAGACAAAAGATACAGAATTAGCTAAGTAAGATAAGCTTCCTTTAAACTGACAAACAGAAAAGGCACTTTTTGGCGGCTGCAGAATATTTATAGCCCAACAGCCTTAACTGTTCAAAATCTCCATGCTCCATCTCAAAGATATCCTAAATAGAAAGACTGATATCATCCATGAAGAATTTTTCCACCTTAAATTTTGAAGGAAATTTTGAAGGAAAGTTTCCAAAATGTTTATTCATATTTTATATAAAAAATAGGACATACACAAAAAAGAATCCGTAGTAAACCTCATCTTTGTTACTACCAAGATGCCATTATTTGCTAGCACTTTAAGACAAGTGCAAAAAGAACTAAGAAAAGCCTCTCATTTCATTCAAAACCTCTCTAAAGAAGAACACTTATCAAGAAATCAGGACTCCAACCTTGCTTTTTTGGGCTGTGCCCAGAATTATTAAACCTTGAGAGAGCACATACATTCACATCGTTATTTACTTCCATATATTTTCATTTCTTTAAACAGGACTCTCATTTCAGAACAGTAATTCCTAAAGCAGGAGAATGGCAGCTACTTCAAGTACATCATCTCTTTAGCAACTTCGACCTTCAACTTTCCAGCCTTATTTTGAGACAAAGTTATTGCTTTGTACTGTTATTATGAATATCCTGGACAGAAATAATCCTTTCCTTTTTAGTAGATAGGGTAAAAAAGTAAGTTGGAAAAAACAATAAAAGTTTTTAACAAGTTCTAGGGATTTTTTGTGGTTGCTTGGATTTTTTTTCTCCAGGGAAAACTTGGGGTATGTGCGAAATCTCTGCTTCCAACCATGTACAAGGGAGAAAATAGACTTTCACAAAACATACTTTTTTTTTCTAATTTCAGGTGGATGTTTGCTCATCTAAAAAAAAAAATTAGAATGTTGGATTTCTATGATAAAATCAATTTAGTGACATATCAGATAGCATTGTCACCTGGATTATATTAAAGCCTTTTTTTCTCTTAACCCTTAATTTTACATACTTACCCTACTATACCCTTATGCAAGCAACTCTCAGCATAGCCCTGGTTTGTAGAGAAATCCTTTGTTCCTTTTATTTCTGTGATTTGGCTGGAAAATCCATAAGCCTCTATGTAACTTCGCAGCCTCATCAAAGCTGTCAAAATTTGCTTTGAAATGAGGACATCCAGCTTTTTATGGGAACTTTAGATAGCCAGCAACAATCAGCTTAATGAAGGATAGCTTTTCTAAAATTGAAGAGCATTTATTGTACCTTTAATTCAGGAGCAAGATGTTGAAATATGAACATTATATTAGTCAAGGTTTTACCAATCATAGGGAGAAACAACCACAGGGAAATTCTGATCTGCCAACAGGCACTAATAACTACAATTCATCTTTACCTCCAATGTGTTTCTATTTATTCAGCATTATACCATAAACCTACCTCTTAAGTCTCAAAACAATATAACTGACCATACCACAGTTATATTTGAAAATCAACCTTGCCAAATCCCAAATTAACTGTAGATTTTATTTAATTATTTTTAGAAGTGTTACCTGTTTCAATTTTAGGAAAAAATTTTCAGTAGAACTACGTTTGCTGAAGGGCCAGAACAATCTCTCATTAGGTGAACAAACTCTGACTTTAGTCTCCAGAATGAATCGAACAGGTTCCTGAACCTCAGTTATCACCAAATCCACAGCAGTAGTCATGAACAATACTTTATCTAGAGAGAAAAAACAAAGCTATAGTATTAAAAGAAATATTTCAAACAAAATATTCCATAACCTCCTTCCTAGTAACATGAAAGGACAAAAGAAACTTTTTTGCAGAATTCAATTTTTTCCCTAATTTAACATCTCAAAAACCTAGAAGTTTCAAAACAGGAAAATAAGATGACTATGCACTATTCACTAGAGAGTAAGAAAACTTAAGTCTTCAAGCCAAGAAAATGATCTTGTTAAAGAGAATAAAAATTTTGCTTTTTCAAATCTCACTGAAATGTATCAAAAAAATCTTCATTAAACATTATAAAGGATCTGTATACTTAAATCCACAGTGCAGATCTCTTGCCATCTAGCCTAATTACATTCTAGTTGTTTTTTGTTTTTAGAAGTTATTTAGACAACACTTAAGTCCCACCATATTAAAGATAGCATTTAAGACCATCTCAGCTGTGAGATTCAGAAAAATGACTATACCATATGATGCTCCAAAAGGAGGCAACTGGACTCAGTGACCTATGAGATCTCTTCTGGTACTAAATGATAAATTGTGTCCTTTAGGTAGGATGGCATTCAATCTAGCAGCAGATTGTACCCAGCTGTACCCAGCAGCTGACTTCTATGACTTTGCCCAGTCAATTCCCATTAACTTCCCCAACCTTTGGCATGCAACTGTGACAATAGATTGAAAAGATGATAATTCAGCTGACATCTTAAAAGAAGTAATGACAGATCTGCTTCAGGACTCCAGAGAGCAATGCAGCATCAGCTGTTTTTTACTTTCGTTTTCAAGGTATAGGAATCCTTCTTTTTTAATTATAAACTTGGATTGAGAAAAATCTGAACTGACCACAGAAACTAAGCAAAGAAATCTGCAATAGCCATTTAGTGCAATTCTCAATGGGATTCTTAAGAAGCTCTAATGGTGCACAAAGCGTCTGCATCCTGTCCCCACACCTATACAGCCTCCTACTGGGATACAGTTCTTACAAGGTATTATTACTGAACACCGGAGTTTTCTTCTAGCCTTCCATTTTGTTTAGATTTTTATGTTACATCTGGCATCCTACTTTCTGAGAATATATCCCATACTATGAAGAAAGTCTTTTTGCGGGATTCACCTTAAAAGAAAAGAGAATTGATCCGATGCCCACTACGTAAGTCATTTGCCCTGGCTAGGGATAACATCTGGCAAAGTTCATACCTTTTGGTGTTTCTTCATTCACAAACTGGAAGTGTGGAGATTTTTGATTCCAGCTCCCAGTGATCACGTATGATTTCCCATCAGAACTTTTACCCATGGACTCCTGGAAACAAGGTAAGTTTATGTATTTTTATTTAAATTAAAGAAATCTCTATATTACGGAGTCTCAGCCCCATAAAAGAGCTACTGCACTGGCAAGAGAAGGACAAGCATCTGAAGTCCATGTGACACAGTCCTGTAACAGAGATCATCTCTGAAGAAAAGAATAGAGTTCCCATGCAATCTTCGGTGTCCTTGCTGATAATACAAAGAAGCCAACTAATACTAATTGTTATATATGTATGTGGTATGAACATCTGTCTAGTGAGAACGAGCTCATTTTGAAAGTGTCTGTTTAACAGCAACTTTCAGCTCACAGAGGTGTAGGTGAGATCGCAGCCAAGTACTTGGAAAGACAGGACTCCAAGCTGCAAAGGCTTTGTTTTTATGTTGCCGCTTGAAAAAAAAACCACCAAAACCAAAAACCAGAAAAAACAAACCAAAAAAACCCCCATCTTTTCAAGCTTCTTTTAAGTTCTTCTGGAAAATCCAAGCCAATCCAGTCATTCTGGCCTCATTTTGTATCATTCAGTCTCTGAATGACAGCTGCCTGAGTGGTAAGCATTTAAACATATAAGGCTTTAAGCACGAACTGAGGGGATGTAGTTCATTGCCTCTAATACAAGAAAACAAATTAAATCAGAACACTCTCTTACAAGCTGCTGAACTTGTACCCTTGGCAGATGTTTCACATTAACACACCTTCTACTTCACTATGAAGTTTTAATACACCAGATGTATTTTATGTTATCCTAAGTAGCTATTTTATAAAATAAATTTTACTCTAAAACATCTTGAGATCCAGCTTTATTCAGCATATAAAACACATGTTATTCAGCTAATAATAACCAAGTCAATATTTTATCTTTAGTGTTCAGCGTGTCTGTCTTCTCACCAACCTTATTTTCTGGGCAAGCCAAAGCCTGGTAAAAAGCAAAATTATTCATGTAGTATTGGACCTTTTTGGGTACTCACTACTGTAACAAGCATGTACTTCATAAATAGTAGCAAGTTTGTTTTCACAACACACTTGTGAAGTCAGATGATCTCTATCATCATTTTATAGATGGAAAAGTGAGTCTCAAAAATAAAGCGCCCACTAATTCTCAGTATTGTATTTGAAGCCACTTAGGCCTCAATTTTTACAGTGATAAGTATGCTATAAAACTTTCTATGTTCAAAGCACAGATCTTTAATATTCAGCACCTCCAAAAATAAGGTTCCATGTTTCTTATTTCAGGCCCCTGAGAACAGTCACAATGGACTGCAAAATTGGGCAACTCCCTTGACCAAGCATCAGGTCATATTCTAGCTCTGTAGCAGAGGCAGGGATTCAACCCAGTCGCCCAGAGCCTCACCCTCAATAGCGTAAGCTACAGCATCAATCCCCATCAACAAGTGTGCATTAGCGTCTAAATCTCTTCTGTCTATCCTGAGATCACGCACAATCCTAATTAAAATTATTACTGAATTTTGTTAATAAGAGATCCTTACCAAATCTAAAAGGTGCATGTCACCACTCCGAACATCTTTCCCACGGCTAAGGAGAAGGCCAAAACATCTGCAAAGCCAGGCAAAAAAACTAGACTTACTCATAAACAAACCATTAACATTCCTTATCTAAACATTTGCTGTCATACATAACAAGCAGTCCATGAATCCAATAACAAATGTCAACAAACCTTGACATTTGAAAGCAGCATCAAGCATGTCAAGCCAGTATTAAAAACGTCGAGCAAGATTTCATAAGCAGATTTACAATATGATTTTACCCTGCCTATGGTAGCCTGTGAAGTTGTTCAATTATCTTTGTTTGCAAGAACAGTGTAAAACAGACTGCTAGCAAGGGTTCCCTATCCCGCAGGACAACTTGACCTGCATTATTCTTCCCTTCTTTTCATTTTTTTTTTGTTTTTGGAGACATATTTGCACAGAATTTACCCTTTGATACAGAGAAGAATCAGATGAAGTGCAAGAACCTGTCTGTTATGGTTTAATTTTGCAAAGACTTTTGGCCCACACAGGTATATTCCACATCATCCTCTGGTTTACCACACTGTCCTGCGTTTCATTTCAGACAACAAAGGCTGGCAGAAGCTGTGTCTTTTCTCTGTAGCATGAGCAGCACTAAACTCTGTCAGTAGTCAAAAACCGCTAGTTTATTTCTAAGCAGGGAAAGATTTGAAGTGTGAGCTCTCCCCTTCCCTAGACAGACGCTTCATATTCTAGAATTCCAGACTGTGGCAGATTCAAAGCGTACGTACAACGATATTCTCAGATGCAACAGAGAAGAAAGGAAAGCAAATTGAAATAACTCAATCACTGATTATAGCCTCAGTATTGAATACAAACTGGCCACTGAAAATAAAAGCACTATGTTTTTTAAAAAAGATTTTGAAATGGGTATTTAGAGGGGATGCGACCACTGATTTCACAACCAGATCTGTGCAAGATTTGACTGTGCCTGTATTGTGCCCCCTGCCACACATGCGCTGAACAAACCAATCTGATCTTCCGCACAATCCCACTCAAGAGAGAGGTGTGGTGTTACATTACACAAACGGAGTATTCATAGAACAATTACTAACCTGCTGCCTCAGAGGAAAGAACACAAAACATCAAACAGATAAAGATTTTTTTAAAAATCGATGAAATTACCTCTCAATAGCAAGTTCTTTATTAGTTGTCTGTTGGACGTAAATCACTATCTTCTTATCAATTCCTTGGCGGAGTTTAAAGCATTGCCTGTCCTTGTCTTTGGGAACCGCACTGTTATTTACCAGGAAAGGAAAAAAAACTCAGAGCGTCATTTATCTGTATTCCTTGCATGTATCAAAAACAGCATCAGATACTTGGTGAAGCCAGCTTCTTACACAAAAGCACTCAAGACCTTTCTTCCTTGCACGCTGCAATCAGTAACATGAAAGAAACGGCAACATAATTAGGTGATGTTATTTTATCATCATTAGGTGAAAACCAAGGACACTTGGTTTTCAAAATAAAAAATGTGGGTTTATACTGCGTGGCTTAGTGGTGTGAGACTTCCAGCAGCATTTCAAGAAAGTTTCTAAGTATTGATTCCCCATGTAAAACCAAGTATTATCTGTTAAGCAATTACTTATAAGAAACTGCGTATCACTTTCTTTCACAAAGGAGGTGACTGCTGGGGCACATGATAAGCCAACAAGCCAGGAGAGGGCACCAATCTTTAGACCATTTCCCTTATTTTTTCTTTAAAGAGCACCTTCTCCTAAATGCTGCAAAAAGAGGGGATAGAGCGCTGTGGTGGAAAAATGGACTGTGGAGTATGCCCATAGTTTAACACCTCCAAAAAAATTTGGGTTTATTTTCTGACAGCAGGTGCTTACCCAGCCCAGGGAATGGCAGGCTGCCTTTAACTGTCAGCAGGAGTTTTGTCTCCGGGGCCAGGACAGTGGATTTACATTCTTAGAGCCAGATCATGCAGTCAGACCTCATTTCCCTGGCATGACAGAAATGCACTACTAGTGACCCAGGGTGACAAGTGAAGGTAGATGAGCCAAGACAGGTTCAGGTACATTAAAGATTGAGATCAGAGACTGAGTATGTGGAAAGTGTTCTCTCAACTTCCAGGTCAGCATGGGTCTGCGCGCAAAGGGTCATACGAGGATTAGTGTCAAACTGATAAAGCTTGCTATTTGAACTGTATGCCTGTACTGTATGCCCAACGTAGGCAGGATTCTGCTTAGCTGGAGGCAAAAATCCACTTTTCTTCACCTTGTACAGGGTAGGTACATAGCTTTTAAACAAATGCCTTATTCCACCCCTAATGCAACTGTATTTTTGTGGCTGAAAAGATCTTTAGATACATCTCCATAGCAAAGGCTGAAGTTCAATCTACAGCCCATGCTGACATACCCAAGCTGGCTAGGACTGAAACAGCTCTTAGCAGCACAACTTCTGGAAACCATGTAAGCATCAAATCCTAGGCTGGCTTACACGGCCTGCACTGCTGTGGTTACGCTGACATTATGACCAAACCAGCAAGACTGAACTTCACCTGGCTGTGTGCTACAGCCATGCTTCCACCTGCCATGCACCCCAGTGGCCGCTGCTGCATCCAAGCACAAGAACCGTCAGTATCTTTCAGGCTCAGGCCCTGAGCTAAATCATTTTTCAGTTTCAACACTTGAGCAGTCCTTTGGAGCGCTGAATAAATACTGGATTATTAAATGGGATTTATTTATTTATTTAATAAATATAACTTGAGCTAGATGTAAATCCAAGAAAAGAAACATCTCTGAAGCTGTGGCCAGGAGCCAATGTGCTCAACAAGTCAGAGTATTTGGCAGACATGCTGTACTGAAATAAAGATACTTCAGCAATTACAGAACACTATAAATGGTTACATAAAACATCTAAGGGCACTGTGTATAGGCTAAGCAGAAAAAAAAGCTGTTTAGCATAAACTAAAAAAGGTCTTTTTAGAAACCAAGGTTATCCACCATTGGACTTAACATGAAAACAGCATTAGCTGATAAAATGTGAAAAGCTGCTCTAATACTCTCACCCTACACCACCACTTGCTAATAACACCTGGTTCAGAAAAAAAAAAAGAGGAAGAATTAAATTAAATTTTGAGAACTCGGTCAGAAAACAGAACCAGTTAGAAACAGAGGCAAGCTTTGTTCATAAAGCTTTTTTGATACTGATAAAGAAACACTACTTTACAGATCAGAACAGGTGAGTATTTTAATGAAAGATCATGGCAAAACCAAGGAGAACTAATATTGATGATCTCTGATAACAAATTTGAATTCTGCCTTCTTTTCTGCTTTCAATAACTGATACAGAGATCAATCCTAAGAAATCACAGGCAAAGGGGTACGGATGAAGGATTTATCCTTCATATTCTTAAAATGCACGATGTAACTAGAAGTTGCAATCACAAGGGGGAAATAAGGAAAGCTGAGTTTTTATTAGGATAAAAATAACAGCATGTCTACACAGGCAATGCCATTCAAGAAATTTTCCTTTCCTGGGCAGCACTGGAAGATTTCAGCTTGAACTATGTAACTCCAGTAACTACCAAAGCACTATCATGCAAAGAGGAAAAAGTCCAGCACGTATGATTTGATCTATTACATTCTGCTCTTTCAGAATTCTCTCTGTTCAACATATTTAAGAAAGATTGAATTGAATTTAAGCCATTCATGGAGCAAAAGCAAACCTAATGACCAACGTTAAAATGCAAAGCGGTCTTTATATTCCTATATATTTGAACCTTCTGCTTCTACACAAACATCTTTCCTATGACTGTAAGTAAACAACTATTTCAGAAAGGGTTTTAAATAATATTATTACATTAAATTCTAGACACTTGCTGATCACAAATTTATGATTGTATGGTTGTTTTCTGACACTGGGTTGCATACAGAGCCAGATCTCTGGAAACAAAAAACACATTATGGACAACTACGCTTTATTTAGTGCTGGAATAGCAATGTAGGAACAAGTCTGAGATCTTGACCATCAAGCTCTCAGCTGATGAAGCAATAATAGCCCTGTACTAGATATTAAAAGTAAATATGTCTTGTGATGAACAGATTTGGCTGAGTACTTCTCTGGAGAGTAACTTATCTTTTCGAGATCAGCAAAATTATTTAAAAAAAAGATTTTTTTCAGAGTTTCTAATTTTCTCTGCCTTTTTTCATGAGACTTTAATAAAAATATGCACCCTTATGCCTCCTGTAGTATTCACACAGCCTCAGCACCTTTGAAAACCTGGCCAAAAACATGCACTACTCTGGATATGAGAGCATAGTCACAATGATGCATTTT
>NW_009197470.1:0-15155 GCF_000690835.1 Fulmarus glacialis | reverse complement strand
AATTCAGTTGAACACAACTTAAAAAACATTGCATAGAAAAGGGTTTAAAGACAAAAGAAAAATACAAAATAGAAAAAGCACTTCGCAGGTAACACCAAGTTCAGTTCAACGACCAAGATGAAATAGTCCAGAGGGTCATGACTGTTTTACTTCCCAAAAATGTTTATGTCTGGGATTCATTTAAACCAGAATAGGAAACTTTCAAAAAGTGAATTTAGGGACCACCTCAGACTCACTTTCCAACAGAACCAGATGCTGCATGCACAGGAATGAAGAATCTATACCTGAAATAACCTTTCCCATCATCTTCTTTGATTTCCAGTGACACGGAGAAGGTGAAAATATCACTGTCTGGAGTCTGTGGGGTGGCAATGGCTGAGAGCGGAGTTTGTTTGGCAGAACGACGGAAGGCAGTGGCAAAGCTGTACAGTATTCGGCTCACCTGCATTTAGACAGCACCAAAGAAAGATCAGGAAGCTACAGAAATAGAAAATGCAGCAGCTGAAACCTACCTGAATTTTCACTAAAGAATAGAATGAGAAGTAATTGTATGAAAATAGTTCAGTTTCAGCATCTAATTAATGGGGTTTCTATACTTCTTAAAAGGATAAACTATTAAATGTGCATTCTTATTTCATATATGAGGTTTCTATAATTATCTTAACCCGGGGTAGAAAAAAGCCAAAAGTGATGAATTACATTACTTCTAAAGTGCCTGAAATACTTCAGTTTCATTTCAGTAATAATGTTTACATGTACATAATTATCATTTGACAAAAAGATTCAACTTACAGCCTCTTGGATTTCACACCGGAAGACATGAATCCTGAAGAGTTCTGCATTGTAGTGGCTTTCAGTGAAAGCAAAGCAATCGCTTTCAGGGGTTCCATCATGCCCTCGTACACAGAAAAGGATTTTATAGATTGGATAATTTGCTATTTCTGTGTTTGTCTGAGGATCTAAAAGTCTGTTAAAAGACAGAGAGAAAAAAAAAAACAAAGCTTGCACCTTCAGAAGAATCATTTCAGCTGGTTTTTAACTTTAACAAGCTTTAACAATTTCGTAGCTACTGGAGAAAGTACATGACAAAGAAACTAGCTCCTGACTGTCACTTACTGCAAAGCTTGACCAGAATAATTATATTTAAATTGAACAGCATAAAAAAGTACAGTGCAACAGACATTTCCACCAATAATTTCCCCATAGTTTTCAGGGCTCAGCCTTCAACAACCTACACTAATATGCAGCAGTGGATAGCCTCATCCCTGTTAAGTCTCATGTATCAGCCATTTTCCAGCCCTACAAACTAAATGCTTTCCAGGCCATTTCCAAAGTGTTCATCAACAACCACTCCCACCATGGCTCTGGGGACACCTGGGATCATCATAGTATTTTATACTGATCCTTGGACACAAAATGTCTTTGGTAAACAAACTCAAAGCATCACTTTTCTCTTTAAAACCCACTTTTTCCACTAAACGAAATCCCAAGTTGCTCACGTCTCCTCCCAGGTAAAATGGTAGCTTGTTTTCGTTGCTAAAAGGAAATAAGATTAAATGCACACTGTCACAGAGTACACCTGAGTGAGCTTCATACCTCACTGTTCCTTCAGAGACATTAGGCACTGACAGAGTCACATCTAAAGAAATCTGGCACTGGCTTCGTAAGATGGACATCATTCTGAGGGCTTCCACTTCACTCCGGGGAGCATTCACAGAGGCACAGCCTAAATAGGTGAGCTTGCTAAACACCACGCTGTCCTCATCTGTCATAGGTGTAAAAGGGCTCAAATCCTCACAGTCTAGGGTGAGACACAAATTTAAACGGAAGAAGCAAGACAAGGCATACGTAAGTAAATTATCAGAGACTGACTCATCACTAACTAAATGACAAAAGCGACCAAGAAACACATTACAGAAAGTCAGGTCAGTCCAAAATACTATAGGAAAGTGAGCTACTGATGGCAGAGAGCAACTCAGCTATCCCAACTCTACAACCAGTTCACTCGGAGGCCTTCTTTTAAATATGAGTGCACTGATTTTCATTACAGCAACAAGATGCATAGACGAGCTAAATGGACTAATACTTTATACAGCCAGGCAAGTAAGCATAGTATTTCTGTACACATCTCAAGGCTAGTATAATGAGCGTTTTCAGAAGAGAAGACAGTTCAGCATATGTTAACTCTTGCATCACATAACCTGGCATTTACTGCACTAGGTGATTATAATGGGACAAATGGGGAAAGGCTGGTGGACAGACCTGTACCTAAATTCTCCTTCCTTTCCCCACAAAAAGCTAGCTCATAAGATACCACTAGGCATTCCCCATTTTTTTTCTAACCTCCCTGGGATGGTTTCACTGGCAAACTCATTTCTGGTTTCTGGAGTCCTGCCATTGACACTGGGTTAATGGTAGAGGATGCTGAAGCTTCAAGGACAACAGGTTCTTCCCCATCTCCATCAGTTCTAACTTCTTCTCCATGGTCGCGGTCACTTGACTGATCTTCCATGGGTGGGTCCATCAGCACGTCTTCAAGCTCCCTCTGCAGCTGCTGTTCGCTTCCATTCCCCACAATCTAAGAGCCACAAACAGAGTTGGGACACAAAAAAAGACTGTTCAAATGAAAAAAAAAAAAAAAATCCCTCAGGCACAGGGTCATTCATATGGCTTTTTCTGCCAACCAAAGCAGCAGTTAACAAATTTAACCTAGTTACAACCGTAAACACAAAGTGCAACATGCAAATGCTCACTAGTACGGATTATATCCTCCCTGCTTTAACAAATCAACAAGCTCAAAGCAGGAATTTTCTAGCACTGGAAAAAGTGAGGAGATTACTTTCAAACTAGTCTTTAATCACCAACTACAAAGACTAGCTTATGACAGAAGAAACTTACAGATGTCCACAGTACAGTGGTCTATAATAATTCTCAGAATAGTACCAGAAAGGGCCAAATATAATTAAACATGCTACACGGTTCATGGGTAAGATAGCAAGGTTTCGCAGGAAGAGAGGAATCCGCAACAGGATTATGCCATCATGCTAAGGAGAAGAGGTAGTGTTGTTTTATTTCCTAACATTCATGTACAGCCTGACTTTGCACTCATTGAAGTCAACATGAAAGCATGAAGCAACCTAAATGGTGCAAAATTAGGTTCTAAACTAGGAAGAGAATGAAGACATTAATTTCAGGAAACTCTTAGATACTGTATCTAAGGAAACTCTTTGTCCATTCCTCCGCAATTAATAGGGAAGTGACTGATGGTTTACATAGTTTAGAAATTAAGCACGAAAATGGAGTTTACAGAAGTATTTTACCAGATGGCAGTCAGAGAAAGGTACTTGATTCCAACACTTCAGCTGCTGCTGGTTATTATTGTTGGCACCAAAACTCAACCCTATGAGCAGATATATATTTCTATATCCTTATGTCTCTGTAAGCTTACAGAATTAAGACGCTACACACAAGCTAATAAAATCCAAATTGTGCAACTACTCCAAGTTCTTAAAAAGAGTGTAAATGAAATCTTATTAAAGAAAATTTTCTTTTTTTTTAATCTGTAAAATAAGATAGTAAAGAAAGGAAGTGGTTAAAAACAGGAGGAAGAATACAGAGCAGACAGAAATCTGCTCATAACACAATCTCAGTATTGAAGCAAATTCCATCTGCCTCAAAACTAGCATCTCATAGTAGAAAATTAAATTATCTTGAAAGTACCTGAAGCAATGGCCAAGGTTCTCACATTTTAACAGTAAATAAATCAACCTGAAGTCCAGTTAAGAATGCTGAAATAACATTGGAACAGATAATAGAAAACATTCATGCATACGGATGAGCCTTGCAATGAATTAAATATACTATGAGCAAAACATCAGATGTCACTTAAATATTTGTACTGTCTTCTCTTTCACACTCAGACCCACAATCTCCAAATAATTATCTGTATCTGCAGCCTCTATATACATTGCTTTAAAGATGTAAACTGCATATTAGTTTTCTGGTGAAAAATAACTATTTAATATACAAGAATATTAACAAAGAACAGAAACTTCTGACCTGGAATTACTCTAGAATAGAGCAGAATACAGTTACTTTAAGAGAAAAGTCCCAGATCCCTGTTCTTCAGAAGAAAGTCTTCAAAAAACGGAATTCTAAGGTAATGAAAAAACTAGCAAGCACACAAGATCCTAGAGGCAGGCGCAACATAAAAAAAAGTAGTAACCTAATGACTGTTTTACTACAGAATCTAAACAACAACAAAAAAATCTGAGAGATGTTTATGGTCTTGAAACTCATGCTCAAACAGAAAGTAATTTTTTAGTATGGATTAAAATACATTCATGTGCTATCTGGAATCATCTACCAGGAGGAGGACAGAATAACTGCCTTACTCAGCTGTACATCCACAGAAGTATCCGTAACCTGTAACTAGTTACAGGAATCCACAGATTTGCATTTTCCTCCCAATAATTTTAGTATTCATTTGCATGATTCATCATGGAAGCAATGAAAAATCTTGCACAAACATGTGGTCATCAAAGGCATAATCCTTTTAAGTATCAAGTTTATTATTCAGGTCTTCGCAGGCATTTGTCAGAAAGATGATGATGATGGAAGATGCACCATGGTACTTTACTGTACACAGTTTATATGTTTTGCAACAAAATATAATGAATCAATTATAATGTCCTGCCAGCCCCATTAAAGCCTATATATTAAAAAACCTAAAGTAACTTCTAGTTTACAGGACCTGTTTTCTATGAAAGTGGAAGTTAAAATTCATTCTGGCAAAAACCTGCATCTCATATGCTTTTGCTCACAGTGATTAAACAGACTTCAGTTTGGGTTTGGGAAAGGAAGACGAGGAATTTATATCCAGCGAGAATTAAATGTTTAATGGTATTAACATAAAATGCACATGAAAAATGTTCTATTCCATCAAGATTACAAGCCAAAAAAGTCTGAACAGTGATCTACTGTATTTGGTAAAATAATCAGTATCAATAACTTATATCTAGATACTGCCCTATAAAACATGATCTTGAAAATAAAAGTTCCTAAAAATAGCAGTGACAGGTAAAACATGAGTCCAAGTTGTTTATGGCGTGACAGGAAATAGGCACGTAAAAAGAAAAAATCTGTCTCAAATATTCTAAAACCTCATCATCAAAATCTTCACTTACAAAGTAATTTAAAAGAATCCCTCCAAGAAAGCCTTCCTTCTCAACCCAGACTACACTCAAAAAAGAATTCTAAAAGACACAGTAAATATACTTTTGGACTGGAGGAGCTCTGCTGTTCTCACAGCCCTAACAGTCAAGTGCAACAAGCCAGCTGCCTGAGAAACGAGGCCTAAAATACAAACTAAGACTAACTTCACGTCAACCAGTCTCTTATACAACCGTATAAATTCACCACATCGTGGGAACAGTGCACATTAAGACGTAAACATGCTTGAAACTTTGCTGCAACCCAAAAAAACAGTAAGAGGCAGCATGACAGAGTGCAGCAGAAGTAAGGGCAGAAGGGAAGAATAAACAAGGTGTACCTAACAAATGCTTCATGTACGTTTGCCTCACATAGAGGAAAGAAACCATTCACCCTAATCATTGTTTTCTCCATTTCTCACAAAACTGAAAACTAATTTTACTTAACCTTTAAATAGGAGGTAGTGAACTTTCTTTACAGCAACACGGGGGATTTAATAGAACAGTCGTTTATTGCATTCTCCCGACACATGTGCTGCTGGCCTCTCCTGTGAGAGGTCTCATTGTACCGTGTAGCTCAACTCCTGTTCTACAGTGTGCTCCAGAAGCAAGGCTTTCGTAAATCCAGTTCAGTCCCACTGGCAGTGGGCAAAAGCAGACACAGAAACAATACTGGAAAGCAGAGACAGCTAGCAAATTATATTTCTGGAAAACAATCACTGACAACCCCTTTTTAAATTGAAGCACATATTTCAGCATAGACAAAAAGCAAAACCACATTTATGAATTATGACTAACTGAAGAAATATATTTCTTCCAAATACAATCAGGAAGCATATTTCCTGTTTGGATGTGAGAAAGAAAAAAAATTAAAACGTGCATTAATTCAGCCCACAGCACTATTATTTAAAACTATAGCACATCAACAAATTTGAAATGAGAGCCTTAGGTTTGATGTACAAATTTCACAACCAATCACATGCAGCAAACACAAGCCTAAACTTCCAGTACCATCCTCAGACTGTGCTTAGCAAATGAAAGATCCTCAAACTGCTTTTCTAAAACAGAACACCAGAAAAAGACACCTGCTCAAATATGAACCTGAACTTACTTTCTGTTTTTCTTAGTAGGCACATCAAAGCAAATGGGTTTTGACATACACAAACAAATTAACTCAGTTATAAGTACCAAAGCAATTGCTTCTCCCTGAAAAAAACTCACCTCTTTTGTTCCTATGAAATACATAACCTCAGTTCTCATGTTGTACTGTTAATATTAATTTTCCATATACTACTTAAACACTTTTAGACATTACGGTGACAGTACTTTTAACATACCTCTGACAACTTTCACACCTCCACTTACCCATGCACAAAATAAACAGCTTAATAACACAGTAAAACTGGCTACTGAATGACTACTTGCAAGATGAAAACAAAAAGATACGAAGAACAAAGCCATATTCTAGGGTAGTATGTCTCTTTTCTTGTAGAACAATACCAAAAGACAATTTCTATCCCTAAGAATAGCTAAAAAGTCTTCCCATTTCCTCTGTTAAAAGTTTTCACCTCCTTAAGCAGAAGGAAGGAGGTTAACAGGAAGATCCCTGTATGGGAGAATTTAGACTGCGCACTGACTGCTTATCTAAGGTATAATGTTTCCATTAATCATTCAGATTGCAGCCAATAACCAAACAGCACATACTCTCAAACTGCCAGAATACTGAAAGGCTCAAGGTGAATCACTTTGTTCAAGGATGGTGCTCTTGGCACCAAATTCACAAAGAAGCTTATCTTTAAGACCTGCGAAGTTCTGTGACATTCAGTGCCAAATCAGGGAACAGCATAACTTTATTTTACGATTGTCAAAGATCAGGAGGCTAACGTTCTTCTTTCCTCATCAAGAGAAACAGCTACCCATTTTATAAACCACTTTGGAAGTAAACACAAAAGGAAAATTTGAAATAAATTTCAGGAGTTGGTCTGAAATTAAGTGTATTCTTCTCTGAAATATTTGCAAGCTCTATGAAGATGACTTTACATACAAGTCTCTTCAATTTCTTTGACTGTACTAAACAAGATGTAGCGTGTCATACAAACACTGCAGGACAGCCACAACAAGGCAATCATTAGACCAGCAATACAAATAGCTCCCACATGGAGCGAGAAGTGTTGCAGACTACAGCATTTTGTGTTTCCAAACTTTCTTTGGGAATAACAGGATGGAATGGAAAATCTGGTTGACCGTGTGTCTCCCCTGGGGTCTCAAATGATGCATCACAACTTTGGGAACTAATCACATACACTGCCACATAATCATAGAATAGAATCATAGAAGCATTCTCAAGGTAAGCACCATTATGGAGACTACTCTGAATTCTTAAGTATTTATAGCTGCTGCTATTTGCAGCATCTAGAAAGACAAGCGTGAGGTTACAGTCTTTCAGAGTGTTTTATAGAACACCAGGCTGATTGTTCAAGAAAATTTCAAATTTTTTTAGACTATCCTATGATAGTGAAGTGGCAATCTTCTGCAATAGCAATAAAATATAAGTGAACATTTTTGCCAGATTAAGCAAAAGTAAGATCTGGAGACTCTTAACTAACAGAATTAGCTTGAAGTCCTATGTAAAAGAAAATAGCCACTATAATGGCATGTCTTGTTCAGGACTCAAAGCAATGCAAGAAAAACAAACAAAGCAGTTGGCAGGTAAAAGCAAGATGCGCAAAAGCATCAAGAAACGTTCAATAAAGTCTCTGTAACAACTGCTAGTAATGAAAAGAGGAACACCCAGTCCAACAGGCAGAACACATGATTCCTCATCATCTTTAAAGACCTTATTTTGAAGACATAGATGTGACTGTAGACTTCAGTCTCTTGCGATGGTGGCATACCTCTTTCCATCTCCCACAAAGAACACACTAACTTGACTCACTCTAGGAACGATCCGGTTCTCAACACATTAAAATGACAGAATTTGGAGTGACTACCTTGCTTGTGTCACTTTGCTTAAAGAAATACAAATTGGGATGAAAGATTTTCTTTAAGTAGCCAAAAAAAAAAAAAGAAAAAAAAAAGAAAAAAGAGAGTGACAAGGGTCTCTTTTCAGAACAGCGCTTTTAAAAGTGAGAAGATGTCAATGCCCTTCCAATTCACACAAGCCTACCACATAGGCTTGTATTCTCAGATTCATGCCAACTTGTTAGTTATAACTACACTTCTACATTTCTTAAAGAGAACATTTCACATTGGGGAAAACTTTAATATATGTTTGAATTAAGAGATATGGTCAAATCAAGTGTATGTTAGTATTGCTTTCTATCTGAAAGCTGTGATAAAATCACAGTTCCAAGTTCTTGACAGCCAGTCTGTTTCATCCTAAGCACTTCATGAAGGATTCTGCAAAGTGGGAAAAAAACCCACAGGTAGTGATGGAGAGAGCCCTTACTCAAAACCTAATTATCACCTCTGACATCAGCAAAAGTAATGCAGAAATCACTGGCAAAATCAGTTCTTGAATAAGTTCTCCCTTCTGTCAAGTTTTCCACAATAAAGAAGTCCCTCTTTAAGCTCTCTATGGTTAGTTTGATTTAGAAGAATAGGAACAAACTCAGGTTATTGATTCTTACCTTCAGTCCTGTTTTTTCATCATCACTACCATTATTTGTAGATGGTGTTTCATCCCCTTGCCTGGAAACCAAGACAAAATCTTCACTGTTAAGAGTGGATACCGAGTCTGAAGAGACACTGATTTTTCCAACAGAAGCCTTGTCATCCATGACTTAAAAAGGAAGTTCGATTCATGAATGAGATTAAATATGTTATAAACTCCTGAAAAACAAAAATCATAAAAATACTTATATAAAACTTCATGCTAAAATGCTCAAACGTTTCTTTTCAGAAACCTGCTGACTAGTTATAAAAAGTAACACATCTGACAGCATAACCAAGTTACAACTCTCTGTCAGTGTACACTCATGGTCCTGCTTTGATTTTGCTAACCAGCGTGTTACCATTAGAGCACTGGTTTCCATAGCTCACAGAAGGGAAGTTAATAAATCTTTTTGCAGTATTTCATGATTATGTCAGGCACCATTTTCTACACATAGCACAAAACAGGCCCTTGGAATATACACTACGCCAGCTGACAAAGGACTCGTATTAAGGCCAGAACTATAAAGTCCATTTACTTTCTTCAGCTAACCTGTCTGCCTTCATCTATGTTCATGCAAAAATTACTTTTGTAGCTATCAGAGCTCACTGCATGCTTCAGTCACATTCTTTTCCCCCAAAACAAGAGTTAGATCTAACTCTTGATATTTTGTGGTAAGGATGCTCCAAAACCTTGGGACATACAGCATTTTGTCAGTCTATGCTGAATCTTCTGTACTGTAAGGAACAATAAAAGAAAAGACTTCCAAGAAGCAGGAAGAACAGCGTAGGCTGGATCAGTACTGAGAATCAGAGCCAACAGAGGATTTTAAAAAGCTGGAACTGGCACTGAAAGACGTTTGAAGAAAGGAACAAAAGGTGAAGTTCAGCCGCACACCTTGAACTGTACGGCACAGATTCTAAGAATCCGTGGCTCAAAACAGACTGCCGTGATAAAAATGGCTGATTAAATTTCCCAGAAACCCAAATATACCCTTATCACAATGGCTCGGGTCTTTACATACGCCCAAGCATGACCAAACCCAAGTGCTTTTTCAGCCTCAAGTTATGCCTTCCATTCAGTGGAGCACTGTACCAACCTGGCTTCCAACAGAACAGCCAAACAACGGAGAAACTTGGAATATCCACAAGCACGGCTCATCGCATTCCTCTCTGAACGAAGAACAATGCAATGAAAATAGCAAAGTCTGCTTTTATTTCTATCAATACCCTTCTCTCCACAGCCACCAATATGACTTGAAAACCTGCCAGGAGGACAACAAATTTTTTTCTCCTCTGGGTTATTTTTAACCTGATTACTTTCCCGACCGACTCACTTCATGGTCCTGAAACATGTTTCACTGGATAACTGAAGCAGTGTGCAAGAGGAAGAACAGATGTGGGTCGTTCATGAATAACAATACGCCTATGATTATTGGGTTTCATTTTCAAAAGCATGTAAGATATTTAGAAATCCTTTCCAAAAAACATTTTAACATCCACTGCCTTTCAGTAAGAATTACTAAGAAATTTAGGTACTTTGAAAAGTTTTACCCACTGTATGTGTCTATCTGGTATTACTCACAGGTACCTTAAAGGTAGGGCAGAGTTCTCATTTTTAAAGATGCTTTTGTTTAAAGAATTCATATTAAAACATTTCTATAGAAGTTCCTTATTGCACCATCTACATAATACACAGATCATCTGAAAATAACTAAGTCAAACATATTGAAACACAGAATAAAAATAAGCTTCAAACACTTAATATCCCTTTGGCTTTACTGTTTTCATTCAAACAGTGCAAATTCATCTGTCACACTAAGTATGAGTAGAAGAGTGGGCTTTGATCACAAGCAGCTGTAAAGATCATCTAGGCAAGGATCAATTTAGCAATTTATTTTGGTATAGTGTGTCTGTCTTGAAGTGTTAATTTTACCTATTTCCAAAGTCTTTCAATCTGACATCTTTCACCAACGTTAACTTCAATTAAAGAAAAAGCATGCTGTGCTTTTGCACACTCTTTTTTAGTAGCGTGGTATAAACAGACACCACACTTGATCCTGGAGCACAGCTGGCTTAGCCTAACCCCTACAGCAGTTTCACAATACAGAATTGCAACAGCAGAAGGTCCCAATTAGCCCAACTTTGCCAACCTTACATTGAGCAAAAGTCTTACTGAAATTACACAAGATAAGAGAGCACAGGAAAGGGGACAATGTAGTAGACTACTGTAAGCAGCTTTTGTTTATTAGTGATGTATCAGCAAGCAAGGCTCAATTACCCAACTGCACTGGAATCAACCACAGAGGTTCAAAAGGTGCAAAAGCACAGTCTTAAAATACTAAAAATGCTAAGTTAACCAAAATTTCCATATTCCCATACTTTGCTTTGCATGCATTTTATTTCCTCTGTTCCTTGCTATCACTTTATTCCATGCAGATTACCGTATGGATCACTTTACCTGAATCAGAAAACTCACAATGGCAGAATCAACAACAGAAAACCTATGAGCTCATTAAAATATGGGCCAGCCTAGAAGGGCACACATCAAAGACCAGCAGAGCAATTAAGTGTGGCAGGCTTATGACTCCTCTGGAATCAAAAAGCAAGAACAAACAACAGCGGTGACAGTGCAGTAATAGTAATACCTGCAACTTGTCTAAGAACTGAAGCTTTCTGTTCTCACAGGTTAGAGAGGTAGAAGAAAAGACCCCAGCCAACTGCTCAAGTTTTAATGTTTCTCAGAAGAAGCCAACATCTCATCCCTTACAGGGAAACAGACTTTGGTTTATTTCAACATAAATATGAGCTTTTGAATTCAGCATAGTTTAGTTCCTGACACAAAACTACACCACAATAATGTAGTATTCGCCTGAAGGTGTCTTTACACCTCTACAGGAGACAGAGTGTCTAGGTAAAACGCATACTAACAGGCAAATTTTTAACAACATATTTCTTTGCTCACCTGTGTAATTAAATGGGTATCCTGGCCTCTCCTCACACAAAAGACCATTGGAAAAAGCTGCAAAATGAGAAAGGCAACACGGCTGGCTCTTGGGTCACTGCTTTCAATTCACCTTCACTCTATGCTTGCTGTTGTCGTACAAAGCTACAATGTGAGTCCAAGACTCAAACTATCTTTTTAAAAATGTTCTTGTTTATGTTTAAAGCAACCAAACAACAGTAGCAACCTACCTTACTCTCTCTCTTCAAGATAACGTGCAAAGGTACAGCAAAGATACCATTCACCATGCTAAAATCTCAAACAAATGGAAAACAAACCTATCAAAGTTCAAGATTAGTTACACAGATTTATAAAATATTTATCCCTTACTTTCCTATCCTCTCCGAAGTATTTGGCACCTGACCTGCAACTTGTGATCAAAATTTTCCTTGTAAGTACTGCCAGAATTAATTTTAAAGAGTTTAAAGCAAACAGTACATAAAAAACGAAAACCAGAAACCCTTCCATTTTACATTACTGTAAGAGACTGAAGCTTGAATGCCACCTTGAGACATGTGCAACAAGTGAAGCAAGGCACTTGTAACTATGGCTGGTCTCCCTTTCCAAGGGGTGCCCGTTTTCCAGTGTTTAGAACATCCACAGCCATGCAAAAAGCCAGAGGGTGAGCAGAAAAATCAAGGTTTCAGCTGTGAACTTCTTGGACTGTTTAAAAGAGCAGTTACCTTTAAGTCAACAGCAGATGTAGCACCCTTAGCACTAAATTTAGAGGGGAATACAACATTAAATATACTTAGGTTTTGGGTTTTAAGGGCAGAAAAGAGAATAAGCACGAGAACAGCTATGCAAACTAGAGAAGAAAAGAGATTTTTTTTTCCCCATTCATATCTTATTCAGCTTTTGTACTTCAGCTGCAGTTCCTACAGCGATTCCACAAAGCTACAGTATATCTGATGAAGAATGCACCAGATATAGAAGAACAATACAGCAATATTAACTAAATTACTGGAGAATATTATAATTCAAGAAGCTACCTTGAACAGCAAAGTCAGAAAGCTTGGGATGCAAAATAAACCTATATCCTCTATCCCCTAAAATATAAAAACACTAAGTATAATGTTAAAAAACATGGAAAACAAGGAGGTGGCACACAGCCAAGACACTTAGTGTGGGTGAAAATTAGAATTTGTAGCAGAGTTCAGAAGCTGTTTTATGACAAATAAGCCAGCATTCTTTAGGATTCTTAGCTCTTTACAGTCTTTGAAATCTGTGATTTTTTTACTTTCACAATTCGCATAGTGTACACCCATTGTTTTACAAATACACAGCGAGTCCTGAAAAAAGCCTGGAAAATGCTACAGCACAATGCCATCATTACAGGTGGTCGTGCCAGGTGTTTCAGTCTGAGCAGCGTAAGAAATGTAAGAGCAAAAGTGATGTCACACTGACAGACTCGTGGGAAAGGAGCTGTAGTTTGACTTTTTTTGAGCACATATACACCGCCTGTATTTTATTGCAGCTTTGGGAAAAAAAAACATATGAGAAAGATCAATCACTAGCAACCTTTTTCTTCTCACATATCACATGATTAGACTGCATAATCATGTTTGATCTTTACCCACCTACCCTGAGCGAAACAGATTCTCAAAAGCAACGAGAAGTATTTTGCACTCGAAATGAAGCAAGAAAGCCAGTGGCATACTGCATGTGGAAATAAAGATTTAGGATGACTAAAGAGAGTAATTAATAAAAAATAGCAACTACAATACTAACTTTTCTGTTCATTTTAAAACACACTGACAGCCACAGTTGTTCCCACTAAACTTGAGAGCCAGAAAAAATGGTATTTATTTGGAGATAATGCTGCCTCAAATTTCATCCCCCCCTCCTCTTCTCAAGAGCAGAGAAGCACAGATCTCAGGAAGCTGAGTGAATCATCGGCCATTGTATGCAAAACCAGGAATCAAACAAAACACAAGAGTTAAGCTAATGCAATCTTCGTAAAAAATCCTTAACAGATTCATAGTTATTGCCAACATAACTTTGCTTTTAATCTTAATTTGCGCAGAGGACAAAACTCTGATTTTAGGCTCTTGTAATGAGCAAATTCTCCAACCCCAGAAACATGTGGCAGGTCCTGGGAAACCATAGTTTATAAAAGAAATGCTGACACTGCCTTAGCTAGCCCATCACAAGAATGCCGCTGGAATGAATTAACTATGAACGGTTGGTTCATCCACACCGCGCAGCTGATGCTCCATCAGCATCAGGCACATCTATGCGCTGTCTGCACGGGGGAGCCGGGACATGCAGGACACAACACAGGCGGGAGGCTGGGATAAAGGCAGTGCAGCCAGAGGCTAAAACAAACTCTGAAGAGGATGCTCTAGCTCTGTATACTTCTCGAGTTCCTCTCTCATTAGGATTCAAACAGAAACAGAGAGTTATGCTTACCAGACAAACAGCGCTTTAAAAATACGCTGTGAAAGAACTGAAAAAAGGAGAGTTACATTCGGTGCATGCTACTAAAAGCTGTCTGCACTTGGATTCGGAAAACAAAAGGAAACCCCTATGCCAAACTCCATTTATTAATTTGTTTACTGTGTACACAAAACTAAGTTTGCTCAGGTCCTTGACCTTTTAATGTTAAGTAGAGGCCTTTAAAAAGAATAGTGTTTCTGTAATTTACGCAGCAACGGGGCAGTCCATGCAGTTACGCGTTTTCTAATAAAGTAGCCAAAACCCTCAGAAATCCCATCAAGCTGTGCTTTAACAAAACCTGTAAGTAGAATAAAATTGGGAATATAAAGCAAGCTGTATCTGTATAACAATACAGGTAAGCTGCACTTGATCTCCAACTTGTATTTAAGAAATAAACATGATCTTTTCGCTCTCTCCAAACCCCTCCTGAGTATTTTTTCTCCTTCTCCTCCTCTCCCCCGAAATGCCCTGAACAGGCAAAACTACACAGACGAGAAGAAAACCACGAAGTCTACTTCTACCAGTTCGATTTTCACTCAATTTTTGCTGATGCGTGTTTTTAAACCAACTTAGCACGGTCTGTTTATACTTAATTTTCATCCCTAACTGACACAATCAGCCCTTAAAAATTATCTTCTGGGGACGTTTTAAGAGTAACAAACATGTCCTTGCCAACAGGATGGAAATAAAAACCGAGAGAAACACCGAGGTCACAGTACATAAACCAAATAAAGATGTCTGGACGTGATGAAGTGCCACATTTTAGGATCCACCTGGAAGCAACAGCAGACACAATCAGGCCGTGGCGGGGGAAAGCGGCCGCCTGGCCGGTAAAACGGGCGCCAGTCCCA
>NW_009197469.1:16373-16973 GCF_000690835.1 Fulmarus glacialis | reverse complement strand
GGGGGGGGACGAGCTCAGCCAAGCCCCAAGGGGAGGCTTGGGCAGCCCGAAGCACCAGGGAACAGCCCCGCAGGGGTCCCTTGCACGGCCCCCCCATCCCCTCCTGCAGGGAGCCGGGTGGGGGGGCACAGCCCTTAGGACCACGAGCTGCCCCTTTGCCCCCACGTGCGGAGGGGCAGAGCCCAGCACGGAGCTTCATCTGGACAGACAGTGAGAGGGGACGGACCTGTGTCCTCACCCTAACGTGGCCTTCTCCTCTGGCCCCTCTTTCTCATGGAACTGGGGCACAAGTACAGGAATCCGGGGGTCACAGATGAGCCCCCAACCCCTGGGTGAGGGGCAGGGGGAGGTCAGACCCAGAGGAGGGCAGGGCAGGGGTTTGGCACGCAACAGTCAGTGGTTTCAGGGCCCCAGTTAGGGGGAAGTGTGGTGGGAGAAGGAGCTGAGCACCCCCTGGCCTCAGCTCAGCGCTGTTAGTACAGGGCATCCTCTCCTGGGGGGTCTTGGTGAGGCCCTGGGGGCCGCAGGGTCCTCTCCTGGCTGTCCCCCGGCCGCAGAGGAGCGAGGGCAGAGGAATGTCTGGGGAGGGCAGGACCCCGC
>NW_009197469.1:15600-15914 GCF_000690835.1 Fulmarus glacialis | reverse complement strand
AGGGCAGAGGAATGTCTGGTGAGGGCAGGCCCCCGCTGCTCACGGCTTGCCGGAAAGCTCGCTGACCCGCTGGCGGAGGTGGAAGGCGAACTCGAACATGGTGGCAGCCAGGCTCTGGTGGATCAGGTAACGGGGCAGGCGACCCTGCGGGGAAAGCAGAGGAGCACGGAGCCATGAGTCAGGGCAGCACGGAGGCATCGCTGGGTTTGGGGGCCCCATCCCCACCCGGTGGTGTCAGCCCGGGCTGAGGGATGCACAAGCACCGCAGCGGGGAGCTGCCGCTTTCAAGGAGCTTGCTCCGGGGGAGGAACTGA
>NW_009197469.1:1369-15564 GCF_000690835.1 Fulmarus glacialis | reverse complement strand
AACCGCCTCAGCCTGTGCTCTATTGTGTGAGATGCATAAAAAAATAATCCTTGCCTCTGCGGGGGAAGGGAGCTGAGGCAGGGCTGGGAGCAGCGCCGGGGGCTTGGGCAGGGTCCCGGGGCAGAGAGGGGGTCGGTCCTGGGCGCAGGGCCGGGATGGGCAGCCGACTATCCTGGGGGTTCAGGCAGGCACAGGAGGACCCCCCTCTTGGATTGGGGTGTTTCAGCAGAGCAGGAGGCAGAAATCTCTCCCTGGAGCAGGTTTTCTCTGTGACACAGCAGCAGGAGGTTGTGGGACCGTTGGTCCAGGGGCCATTTCAGACACCTCCCTGAAACGAGCTCTGAGGTAAAGCTCCGTCACAGACACAAACACACACACGTGTGTAATTCTCACCCTCCGTCGTAGGAAGGGATGAGCCATGTGCTATAAATACTTCTTCAGGGCCAAAGGAAATAGCAAGGCAGCACAGAAGAGGGGTCTGGGCACCAGCAGGGCCCTTCAGGAAGATGGTGGAAGCAGTTGACAGGCGGGTTATTAATAACTTGGCCGCTACGGCATTTCTTCCAGCAGCGGAGGCAGGCAGTGGGCGAGTGCTCTCTGGCCCGGGAAGCACAAGGAACGTCTCTCCTTTCTGAGCCCCATCTTGCACAACCGAGTGGGTTCGTTATCCCTCCAAACCCACGCGTTACGGAGGGGCGGAAGAGGCATCGGAGCCAGATCCGCGAAAGAAAACACATCTCCAGTGCAAAGGGGCAGGAGGCCGCGCTCTGCTCTGCCCCTGCTTTCGCCGCCCAGGCAAGCGCTTCTGCAAATCCTTTCCAAAGTGTTTCACAAGGCAGGCAGGAGCTGATCCACTTTGTGGGGAGGGAGGGACGTGGGAGGGGAGGGGGCCGCGCAGCTTTGCAGCAGAGCGCTGATGAATGGAGCCTTTGTGCTCCCTGCTGCAGCGCCGTTACCACGTCAACCTTCAGCGGAGGAAGAAAACGGGCCAGCTCCGCTCCCCCCATCCGCCCGGCCCCGGCTCCCTTCGTGCGCTGCCTTTTGTCTGGGCCACCAGCAAGGACTCGACACGCAGCTCTGCAAATAGCTCCAGATCTGGGTCATCTCACACGGCCGAAGAGCCTTTCCCGGGGTGCGGGGACAGCCCCACGCGCTCCAGGGGTGGCCGTGGTTGTAGCAGGGTTGTAGCTGGGAGCAGGGCACGCAGGGGCGAGGGAACCCCCCCTTCAGCGGGTTCCTGGGAGCAGCATGCAGCCAGACAACACTTCACATGCCCCACTATTCTCGGTCCCCAAAAAGGGTAGAAATCTCCTCTCCCCCAGTCCTGCACACAGAGATGCAAAACCGCTAAGCAAGATCTCTGCCAGGTAAGGAAGAGCTTCCCCACCTCACAACTTCAGGGGGTAAGAGGGTGATTTTCAGGTAGTGTTTAACCTCCACCAGCAAAACTCGAGTCCCTTTAGGGCAGCCTTTGATACTGAGCCGCTTTCAGAAGTGGCCAGCAGGACTGCAGCCGCTGGAAGCACAGAGCAGGTCCTCAGCACGCAGCCTGCGCTACGCAGGGGATGTCGGAGCCTGCGGGTGAGCTCTGCTGGGGACGGGATACGGCCGCAGCGCTCGCGCATCAGCAAAGAACTGGCTTTACCTTCAGGTCCGTGTTGAGAATCCAGATGAACGTGCAGAGCCTGGGATTGCTGGGACATTTCAGTACGATGAATCCTCCGGGCCCGTTCTCACCCCTGCGGGGAACCAAGAGCACACAGTCAGAGCCGGGGCCGGCTGAAAAGCCGTTCTCTAACGCTCTGGGGTGCACCGCACCGATCCTGCGCTAGCTCCTGCAGCAGCAGCCACCCCCTCCGCCTGGCAGCGAGGACTAGAGCCCAGCGGGGTAAGAGCAGATGCGCAGAGTGCCTGGGAAGGTATCTGCTTTGGCTGCAGGCACACGAGCGAGCACAGCAAGGCAGGTTTCCCACAGGTGCCTTGGCAGCGGTGGTGCCAGGGCTGCCGCAGGGCTGCAGGCTGAGAAGCAGCCTCTGCCTCCGGACCGCACGAGCCCAGCCGACACCGGTTCTTCACTGCGGGGAGGTTTCCGAGACACAACCCCGTGGAAATGGGTGCAAACAAGAGGTCCCAGGAAAGCCGAGCAGCCGGGGAAACCCTGCACAGTCAGGACAGGCTGGGCGCGGGGAGCCTTGTCACTACAGCCCCCAGATCCTTCCTCGCACCATCTGATCCGTCTCAGAGACAAGAGCTGTGCTCACACACACAGCCCAAATACAGATTTCCCTTCCCTGTTCAGGAACACACTATTTTTGCTGCATACATTTGTAAAAAGATTTTTCTAGGCCCTGAAGTCCCCAGCTCTTAAATAGACTAAGGCAGCTATAACGGCTCCAAGTTAAAATGTCAATTACTTTAACCAGATTATTAGGAAAAACAAAGTCAGTGCGCGAAGTGGCACAGCTGGGCCCCAGGCACCGGAGCAGACAGTAACAAGGAGTCCTTGTTTGACGAGATTAACCCCGCCGAGATCCATCACCAGCCGGGCGAAGCTGTCCCTTTGGAAGGGGAGAGGCCAAAGACCTGCCGACAGTTTGGGAGCCAGTCCATCCTGACGCAGCTTGTTTCACCCACGGGACCATCTCTCAATGTCCACAGCTTTTAAAGTCAGTAAGTGACTGGCTTACGAGAAGCAAAAGGCATCCGAGAGGCTCAAAGCGAGCCACAGTCAGCTGTTTACTGCCCCTCAGAAATGGCAGCTGGCCCTGTTTGGGAATTAACTGTTACATAAACAGGATGCGGACGGGGTTGGGGTTTGTGCTGTTACTGGTCGGCACCTCCACTCCCCTGAGCAGAGAGCTGGGAAACGCCCGAGCAACACTGAACAGCACAGAGAGTTTCTTTAACAAAGGAAGAAGAACAAGGGAAGCAAGGTTTAGTTCCACAAATAGATTAGCTTCCTGCAAACGCTGCCAGAAAGACAGCAGGGTTCTCATTTAAGTGGCTCTCTGCCCTAAGCTTAAGCAAAGTGCGTATGTCAGATAGCAGCTAAAAAAACAGAACCTGCCTCTTACCTGACATACTTGGAGAGCGGAGGCTTCAGGCTGTGCGTGGTCGACATCCCTGAGGAAACATACCTGTCTCTTCTTCTCTCAATCCGGCGCACGTTCACAAAATCCCTAAGCAAAGAAAGGGCGCTGACTGCTTTAAAACGTGCATGGGACTTTGAAGGAGCAGATCCCACTCTCCGGACTGCTGGGCAAGGCTGTGGCAGAGGTATGTCAACATACGGACAAAGCACAGCGCAGCACTGTTATGAGGGAGACCGACTGACCGAGATAGACTTTGAGCTCCAAGACTCCTGCCAGAAACGTCTGGAGGAGAATTCAGGGGCTCCTTGCCTTTGGGAGCGTTATCCGCACAGCCAGCCAGCCCTGCCTTGCTGCCACTGGGAGCTCCCAGCCAGCGAAGGGCAGCAGAGCTGGGGCAGAGCGCTCCCACTACAGTCAGATGCTTCTCTCCGTATTTTAGAAGGGTGTTTAGGGGCTCAGTACAAAACAGACAGTGGAATAAACTGACCTTGGGGAAACAACACCGCCTGCGGCCCCAGCTGCCACGTCGTATGAGACGATCGTGTTGTCTTCAACCCGCTGCAAGATCTGGGCGGGGGAAAAGGAAAAAAAAAAGAAGAGAGATTTCCTCAGACTGTGCCTGCAGGTCTGCACGTGCCAACAGCTGGGCAATACAGACCCTCCCCTAAAACAGCAGCAGGATCCAAAGCAACCGGAGTATCTTTAGCAGCTGATCCGAGGCTGAGGGGAACGAACTCTTTGGCAGTGCGTGCACAGGTTTGTCTCCTGCCCTGGGACCGGTCCCTTTGCCTTTCTGTGGGGGGCACAGGCTTTGCCTCCGGATCCCCGCCACACCAACGGCGCAAAACGCCCAAACCCTACCAAGCAAAAGCAGGCTTGGCTCAGCCGCTGGCCCATCTCCCTGCCCACCTCATGGGCTTTTGGATGGGCACATGCATGCAGCTGGCTACCGCAGAGCATTCGGATCGTACGGATGAGCGGCGGAGATTTAACGCCTCAGTGACTCGGATCCAGCTAAGCTCCAGTAGGGCCTGGGCACCGCCGACAGCCGGTGTTGGACTGGGAAGCTTCAACTCTCCGCTCCAAGGAGCTCCTGTGATTAAGCCATCTTTGTCCAGCACGCTCACCTGGCAAGCTGCCACTGTTCTGTTCCACAGGATCATCTTCTCAGGCTGGAGAATAACCTCCTGGTAAACTGTTTCAGCAGAGCACTGCAGGAAAGCCTGAGGACAGAGCCAGACCAGTTAGCCGGTCCTCCGCTCCACTTTGCTAAGATTATTTTTGAGGAACGCAGGGCAGATCACAAAGAACAACTGGGATAATACAGGAGGGGAGCGGCGCACGCAAAGCCAAGGCTGTCACCCCTCTGCCACAGTGCTCTCGTTCCCAGGGGCCCGGAGGGCATACGTGGAGTCAGATCAGACCTCCGGTTTCAGCAGTCTGAACTGCTGCCTGCCGAGGTCCGTGCTCGTGTAAGAGAGGACCAGCACGGTGTCTGTCTGTCAGTCTGTAACACGGCGAGACAGACGGACCTTGGGGCTGCCTTAGGCTGGCTCCTCTCCCACCCTCACCCCACTTTATCAGCAGTTCTGCTACGTGCATGATTGCTTCGGGAAGTTGCTGAAAAGCTATTCTGAGCTCCAGCACAGACAACGTTCGTTTCTCCGCATCCCTGTGGGACAGGGGATCTTTGGAGGCAAATGGTTAATGCAGTAAAGTGGGACCATCCAGCTTTTTCTCGCGAATACAGAGCTGCTCCATTGGCAGCTTCTGCCAGCGAGGCAACATATGCACTGGAACAAAGAAAAGCCACCGCAGCACCAATGCTTCATTAAAGCGTGGTTTACAGCCAAGCCACTCCAGCGAGAGGGCACAGAGCAAGGCACTTCCGAGCAGCTCTTCTCAATGCCAGGCAGCAGCAGACGCACGCTCAGCCCTGGTCTTGCTGGCAATTAGTTGCAATTAGCCTCCTTGGTCAGATTAGTCCTAGATGCTGGGGTTGGAAGCAAGTCTTGCAGTCACCTGCTCCCACTTCTACCAGCAGAGACTGGGGCCCAGCATATTTGCTGGGGAGTTTGTCTGCCAGCCAAGGGGCTTTCCTGGAGAGATTCCCTAGAGCGTGCAGTGCAGTTCATCTGTCTCAAGCAACGAGAGCGTGCTTTGCAGCCTGACCTGTCCTGCCAGGGCCAGGAGGGAGTGTGAAAGCTGAGCCATGGCTCCGAGCAGAGCAGTCGCTCTTCGCCTTTACCACACAGACTAAGGAAGTGATCCAGGAAGGTTCTTACCTTTAAAATAAAGGTCTTGCCATGGAAAGGTATTTCAAAAGTGTAAACGACATCACCAAAGTCCTGTGCAAGAAGTAAGAAAGTTACATTTATGTTAGCAAAATAAATCGCATCTATCTGAGGTAAAGTCTGCTAGTCTGCAAGCGCTGCAGGTGCAGGAGCCGTCCCGCCTCGCGTGTCGTTCTGAAGGACCCTCTCCAGCCCTCAACAGTCCCCCGTCCCCCCACGCGAGGCAGCGACCCCAACACGGGAACTGCACTGAGCACGTTGCAGATGCACGTGCACAAATTTCCATAAACAAAACAATATCCAGAGCGGCAGCAGTGATGAGACAGAAAAAGAATCCGCCCCATGCCAGCCTGCAACTCCACGTCAAGGTCAAATTCTCTTTGTAGCAAGCTACCAACACCAGGGTAAGAGAAAGGGGTTAGTTTGCCAACACTGCTGTTGTTACCTACATCTGAGAAGAGACTCCCTGGAGGGGTTAGGGATGGACAGATGATAACCTTTCATCATTAGCCCTGTGTTAAACTCTGATTAGTCTATTTAAATCCATCCCCCTTTGGATAAAGAAAACAATCTGCCCAGCTAGTTTGGCATCAGACAATGGATCACTTGACAGGGGAATTTTAAACACCAGATGAGACTGCAGTTTGCAGGACTCTCACCCCACGTTGCGAGCCCACAAGCAGAAAGCAGGGTTGGTTTTAGGGGGCAGAGACACTGCCCCTTTCTCTCCACCCTTTGGAGAGAGAAAGGAGCTCTAGGTACCCCAGAAAACTCTACTGTAGCTCAGGGAATGAACCAGCGCGGTGAGGAAAGAGGCAGGGCAGGGCCCGCTTTGCTTTGCGCACCTCCGTGCTGCCTGAAGCAAGACCCCTTTGCAGACCCCTTTGGCAAAGCCACAGCGGAAAGATGTAAGGCAGAGACACATCCCCGATTTACACGCCAGCACCCACAAGGTCCCTATCCCGGGGAAGGGGGGACACAAACAGCTTTGGGGGTGGGAGGAACAGTCTGTGCCCCACGCTCTCCTGCTCCCATGTGGGCCAAAGCTGGCCAGAAAGGCCAGACCCCAACTTGGCTTGGTCTCCCCAGGACGCTCAAAGGCAGCTTGCTGTGGAGCAAGGGCAGAAGCTGCAGCAACGGGGCCCTCCAGCACTGCCGCAGGGCCAGCATGCCTCCACTCCTCCCCACACCAGCAGCCACGGCTCCGCATCCCAACGCCTACCAAAGGTGAGCTGTCCGCCCCTGCCTGCCTGCCGTCTAGAGGGAGGAGTGATGGGCTCTCTCCTGTCAAACAGGAAGGCAATTAAACGTCTAATTAAATAAGAGGGGATTTTACATTTAACTGAACTGGAATAGATTCCTAATTCAATCAGGTAATTGTAACGCTTGTTAATTTTTCATGTCGCAAGGAGGTTTCAAAAGCCTCATTTGTCCTCCTGTTTTTGCTAAGCCATCCGTGCTTTCTGCCGGCAGCGCTGCCCGGCAGGTGGGGCGGGGGGACACTTGCATTGTTTTTCTCAAACTTCCAGTTCTCCTCCTGGGCGAGGATTTGGTCCACAACCTCCATTGCGTCTTTGCCTTGTCGGACATATTCTTTCTCCTAGGAGAGAAGAGAGCATTTCATTAGCTGGGTTTGCAGAAAGCCTGAAGTGTGTGTGCAAGGCTTGCTACCCCTCTCCCAAGGCTGGCAGGGGGAAAGGTGACATCTCCCATCACCAGACCACAGAAATCTCTTAATTTGGGTCACAGAGGCCTCATTTTGGAGCTCAAAGTCACGCTCCCCGCCCTGGCTTGTATCCACACACCAGCTGCGTCTACCAGCGAGTCTCCTGCCTTAACGTAAGGGTTTCCAGCAGGCAAAGGGCTATGAGATGCACAGAGCTTCCTTCTGTGGAGGTGCCAGAACTGGGGCTGAACGGCAGCAGAACCACTCGGAAAAGAGCACAAAGCAGCCTGTGCCCAGCCAGGCTTCGGGGAGGCGAAGGACCGCCCCGCAAGCCACAGTTCAGCGGAGATGGTTGAGGCGATGCCCTTCTCGGTATGTGACCGTGTAACCAGGGACCGAAGAGGGAAGGGGAGAGAGGGACAGGCAGGAGGCAGAGCCAGAACCACATCCCTGCAGGATGCTGCAGGGGAGAGCGCGCAGCCCTGGGGAGGTGGGTTAATGCCGGGTGTTACCCAGAGGACCCCCTCCCGCGGCAGCCACGATGCCACCGGTCCTGAGGCACACAGGGAACAGCCTGGTGCGGAGGGGCAGGCAGAGCTCCTCAGCCAAATGTCCCCAGAACAGAAGGCTGTGAAATGAGGGACAGCAGCCTCTGGTGCTCTGCAGATACAGCACCCTGATGGGGCCACAGGATTGTCAGAGAATCCCACAACCTGAAGCCGATGGGCAGGGACAGCCGGCCTCAGGCCACGCTAGCTCTGTTTACCTGAGCTGTCAACGCCTTCCTCCCTGCACCTTCCTCATCGGACTCGTTGTCCGACCCTAGGATGGAGGCACACAATTAACACACAGTTGATGAAGACCCCACTTGTACAATCTCCCTCTGACCTTCTCATGGGGAACAGAGAGCGTCCGATCCCCGCACCCTATCTGATGGGAAGGCCCTGCCTCCCCAAACGCCTCCGCTCCGCAGCCGGCTGCCAGGCGCTGCTCCGCTCTCCGGAAGGCTGAGCACGAACCGGGTGTCAGCTACACCGAGACAACTGCTCCGGCTGACATCTCCTCGCTCCCGAGCAGGGGAGGTCTCCGGAGTCGGCATGAGGCGGTGTCACAGGGCAGTGGCATGCTGCCAGCTCTTATCCTCACCTGCTTGTGGCAACTCGCCCCCGTGCCCTCATCCCGAGGGCAGCGTTTTTCAAGTAGTTTAGCCGCAGCTAAGAGCATTTAATCCCAAGACCGCAAAAGGCTCCAGTTTCCCACAGAGCTGAAGCCAGGCGCGCGGGGCTGAGCGCGACTCCGCTCCGCAGATGGCACAGAGAGAGCATGGCTGTGCCTCCCCTGCCCAGGCACAGGCGCAGTGTGAGGAGAGCGGAGCCCGTTTTGCAGTGTCAGTTCTTGGAGGCCCTGCCACCCACCGCTGCCAAGGGCCGGGATAACGAGACAGAGCTCGGGGAGGAGGCGATTATAGAAGTGAGGAGACCCCGGAGGCAGAATGCCGTGAGGGGAACAAGGCAGCCTGGCTGCCAGCGAGGTGACGGCAGAAGGGGAGGAGAACACGTCTTACCTGCGAAGGACTCTGGCGGGGAGTAGAACTGCCCCTCGGAAAGGGCTCGGGGGTAGAGCAAGGGGCCACGAGAGGCTGCAGCCTGGGCTGCCAGGTACCCTGCGAACCAAAGCACGAGGTTTTACACACGTGGTGTTCAACACCAAGGGGTCCTGGGGCCCCCACCACATCCACCCCTACTCAACTACCCTCCCAGCCACTTTCTTCCAGACACAGCTGGTCTTTTCGCACTGACACCAGCCAGCCCACAAGCTTTTCAGCTCCTATTGCCTCATCTTTTGTTTGAGACATTTTATCTGCATGGAGATCAATGGGCTCTTTTGCCTGTCAAATCCAAAGGCGATTAAGCATCTAATTAAATAAGAGCTTCCCCTGGAAGCAATTTGGAACCTGAGCCTAATCCAATAGAGGCATTAAACACTTGATCATTTTTCATCTTAAAGCCTCCTTGCAAGACCCAAACATCCTCTGGTGTTTTCCAGTCAGTCAGTGCATTTCTGATCGAGCCCCGCTTGACAAATACTCCTTCATTTACGTGCCATTTCCCAGTCCTCTTTCAGTTAAGCTTGGGAGAGCGACAAACTCCTTTTGCTGCTTTAGGAATGGGCAGCTGTGCCAGTCCGGGCTGAGCACCCATTCCCTAGAAGGACCCCTGGAAGTTACAGGTGCCCGGCACTGCAGCGTAATTCGTAAAGCATTAGGTCAGACTCGATCTCCATTTAGTCTGACCTCAGCGACCAGAGGCTGTAAAATCTCACACACCGTAACTCACGCCATGACCCTGCAACATGTCTGCAACTGAAGCAATCCTCTCTGAAAGGTCTCAGCCCAGATCCAAAGACAGATATCTAGAGATGGAGAGTCCAACAGTCCGCCTGGCATTTGTCCCACTGTTTCAAAACATTTTCTCCGATGAGGAGGTGAGCTCTGTTTCCAACACGACTGGCTTCAGGATCCAGACACTGGGGAATTTGGCACGTTTTTCTCCACTCAATTAAAAGATGCTTTTTATAATCTGGTATTTTCTTCCCCTGAAGGGACTTATATACCATAACAGAATTGAGTCAGGCACTTACCATCACAGCCAGCCTGGAGATCACTTCTCCATAAATGTCATATCTGTCAAGGTGCTGCCAAAGCAGCAGAAACCCCAGGCCTGGTAGTCTCATCTGCCAACTCCTACCAGAGAGGAGCAAAGTACTTACACCGTTCCTCTTCTGCTTCCTGAGTTAGGACTTTAAAATCCAGGAACCAAGTCTCTAGCCAAGCAATGACAAACGAGACGATAGGAAGTAAATAGCCGAAAGCCCCTTTGGTCAGAAGCTGCGTGGAAGAAAGCAGAAACCACAGGGAGTTTACACAAACGGGAAAACGGCAGCATCAAGTAATCAGAAAGCAATCCCCTGTGAGCCCAAGGAAACCAACCTCGGAGAGGATGACCTTCACAATCAGGAAGGCACTGGATACCAATGTAGTAACCTGAAAAATAAATTTACGTATCTCAGATCCCTGCAAATTGTAGGTGGAGAGAGAAAACTAAAAACAGGAAGCAAAAATTGCCTTCTTACCGCTATGACCCACCAGTGGCGCAGCTTTACGATTGCATAGGCCAGCAGCAACACAAAAAACCGAAAGAAAGCCAAAACCTTTAAAAACAAAAAGCCATCGACATCAGTCACTGCCCTCGTCCCTCTGCCAGGTGCTGGGAGGACGCAGACACGGGCCAGCTCCCGAGGACCTCGCCACCTAGACAGATGGGGTCCTGCAACAGGATGGGCTGCGACCTGCCCAATTTCACTGCGCCAGGCGAGGGGCAAAGCTGCGGGGAGACCCCAACCCCCGGCACACAGACCCTCCCTGCCCAGCCTTCGGCCATGCCACCCCCAGCTCCCAAGCTGTTTCCTCACCTGCAGCAGCCTGGGATACTCACAAATATATCAAAGAAAGAGGTCTTAAAATTGTACTTGATGATTTCATTCTCCAAGTTCTTCTGAATGCCATCCTTGGTCTGAAGGGGAGACAGGAAACCAGAAAGCTATTGAGTGCACTGATAGGAAACTAATGGTAGAAAGAACCCGGCCAAGCGGTGACCGGAGGTTACCGCCAGGTCAGGTTATGCATCAGGCATACAAATGCCTGCCGCACGCACGACGCGGGCTCATCTGCCAACGCAGGACCACGGGAAGATACAACGGCCCATTTCACCCTTGGTTTCACACCGAGAAGCGCAAGTCGGGTAGCCAGAGCTGGAGCAGCACACGGGTACATTAAACACTTCTACGTGGGGGCTTTCTAACACCGAAAAGCCGCTCTTTTGGCTCAGCACATCCAGCACCACCGGATCACAACTCTCACAGCCTAAAGCCCTTGGCCGGACAACACCTCCCACTCGTGCCCACTGCTTCCACGCGTGGCTTCAGGTGACAGACTTCAGCTGTACGGGAGGAGACGCGGAAAAAATGAAAACCCACAGGAAACTGCTTCTCTAGCACCTTCAGCAACGCACTGAATAAAGCGTCTCCCACAGCTGGACAATCAAAACATCTCCCCCGCGAGGGCTCTCAGGGGTTACTCAGCAACCTGGTGGAATTTAAGCTGCAACGAGCACAACGCCCTCGTTCTGCAAAGCACCGAGGGGTCCCCTCTCCTTTCTCCCAGGCCAGCTGGCTTCCCACGGCTCACAGCAGTGCTGAGCTGCCCTCCAGGAAATCTGACGGAGGAAGTCAACCGGCAGGTTCAAACGTACTGGCAAAGGGGAAGAGGGAGGAGAGGAGGGCGAGAGACATGCACAGACACAGACAGACTGCAAGGAAATCTGAAAGAGGCAAAACCGCTTTCTGGGATATTATATGGGAGCATGGAAAAAGCTTGTGGAAGAGCTCTCTTGCCTCACCCCGAGACAATCTGGGGCCCAACAGCCCTGCTACTTCTGACACCATAAATCCTGTTCTCAGGAGCCTGGAATTGCTGTTTATGAGGAAGCGGGTGGCTCAGGTAACTGGAACAAATGCTTCACCTTTAGGCTATTGGTTTGAACACAGCCCAGCTGGCCTGGAAGCTGGTATAGGCTGACAGCTGTTTGATGATCTGTGAGAAACAAGTTGGTGGATCTCAGGCCAGTTCTTGGCAGCCTGGTGTCCTGGCACCCTCTTGTCAGACAGTCCAAGGACAGAAGAGGCAGCCGTCGGGAAGCGGTCCCTCTAGGTCAGGGCTGGTGCTTAATATTCAGGGAGAGGGGGGCAAAGTTCTGCGCTATTGCTTTATCTGATCTGCGGCTACAGGGCTCGCGCCAGCCAGCTTTGCTGAGCTGCCACTGAAAGCCTCTTCCCCACACCAGGACTCCACTATGAGATGCTGCAGGAGGAACGAGACACAGGGAAGGCTTTGGATTATGATTTCTGGGAGGTGTTTTCAGTTTAAATACAGGCCGCTGCCGTGAACAAGGAAGAAGAACCGTCTGAGGCATCTCCTTGTCTCTGAGAGCAGCAAGCTGGCAGAATTACAGTTTGCAGGCAACAGACATTTAACGAGGGCTAATTTGCTCAGCTTATCTTGCAGCAAAGGAAACCATTTGATAAAAAAAGCATTAGTCATGATATAAAATCGTTGCTCTTCATAACTAGGCAAATAAGCTGCCCTAATAGCTTTAAATATGCAGCATTTCGGCTCAGGGCCCAAATATCAGCAGTTAGTCACTCATTAATGGCTACCTGCAAGACCTACGCTCAGAATCACCCTGGTGACCATGCTGGCAGATTATCTCCCCGGGGCTGGATATTTTGATTTGTAGACAGCACCTCTCCAGAGAGTCCAGAGAACAGGGACAAGAGCAGGAGGCTGGGGTCCAAGCCGGGCACGCAGGACACCATTGGCATCACTGGAATGCTGGCCGGGAGATGCTTTTTCCTAGCTGGGGGGGCAGGGGTCTCTTCAGGCTCTCAACACCGTGTGGGCAGGGCAAGGGAGCTGCTGGCTGAGACAATCTGTTAAGTGCAGACACCAGGAGATAAACAGGGCAGAGATAAGAGCTGCTAAGTGAGCGCAGGATCCAGTGCTGATAAATAAAGGCCAGACACCGGCAGGGCTGCACGCAGAAGCGCTGGGGTCTATCTGTTCATCTTGCCTCTCTGCTCAGGTTGTTCCATGGGAGGACATGTAGTACCTGAAACCAGCCGCCAGCACGGCTGAAACCAGTTGGGACCAGTTCAGGAAAAATAAAATAAAATACAGCCCAGGGAGTAACTCCGACCTGATGGGACTGAGGTAAATAAACTGGATTTCCCTGGTTATCGCAACAGTTGACACACTGAGCGAACGCAGCAGCCTGCACAGGTGTGACAGCGCTGCGGAGAGGACCGAAACCCTCACAGTCCCCTTCGCCAGTCCCCTGTGCGGTGGAGCAGCATCTCCGGCTTTCAGAAGCCGAGATTAGTAGCAGTACGTTGGGACCAAAGCTCAAAGCCCTTTCTGTCTCTGCCCAACAGCTGGGTGGGTGAGAGGAGGGTCTGCACATCCTACCTCGCTCCTCCGATGCTCTGAGCACAAGACACCGCAGCAAAGCTGGCAGCTGCTTGGCAAACACAGCAAGCAGCTTCACTTAAGGCAAGGGGAGCAGGAGAGAAATTTGGCCAACTGCTCAACCTGGCAATTCCACGGGCCCCAGATCTTGTTACACTGCAACATAGAGCGCTACACGCGACGGCGTTAACGACCCTGGACAGCCACAACAGAGCCCGGCTGCAGGAAATGAGCTGGACTTTCGTTTACCCTAACTGCGCAGCAGTTTCTCAGCCAGCGCAAATCAGCAGAGTGCTGGGAAGAACAAACAAAGACTTGGCCCAAGACTTCTGAAACAGAGCAATTAATGCGGAGGGAACTGCATTAAAAAAGCACAACTTAAAAGGGCAAAGACTCCACAGATTCGCTTCCCCCAACTTACATTCAATTCAATTATCCACAACAAAGATATGAAGAGCAGGTCGAAGGTGACGAAGAGGCAGAAGGTCCTCCTCACGTCTGAGATGGCCTTCCTCTTCTCTGGAGAGAAGTAGCAATACGGGGAGAAGCCCTGGCTCTGGGAGAATGAGGTGCTGATGGACGCTATGGCTGGGAGGCTTCGTTCCAGGTCGTGCTGCAGGTCTGTCGGCTTGCTCATCCTTGGCCCAAGCGACTTGGGTCCTACGTCAATCGGGGCAACATCTGCCAAGTCAGTGCGTCACCTGTGCGGAAACACAAAGGGGAGCCTCAGGCCTCGGGTCTCTGGATACCCCTTCTCCTCTCCCCCTCTGAAGGCAAATATTCCTATTACCAAATCAGGTCCTATCTGTTTTCTGGCTAATACTGGCTTTTGGGCCGCCAAAGAGCCTCCCTCTCTGAAGCAAGGACATCCAGGGCTCACCCTCCTGCCCCACATCACCCTGGCACCCCATGTTCACCAGCACAGGCAGGGACCCTCCTTCCCTCTTGCTCACTGCAGGGAAGGAGGAATCGGCCGCGCAAGGCTCAGAGGTGCAGGGGGTCCGCGGAGCCACCAGCAAGTGTCACTGGGACCCAGAGGCAGCCACCCAGAACACGCTCGC
>NW_009197469.1:610-1286 GCF_000690835.1 Fulmarus glacialis | reverse complement strand
CGGAGATGCCGCGGCAGCAGGAAAAGGGGCCTCAGGGTGTTTCTGCGGAGGCCCGTGATCTGAAAGGGAGCAGCCCCCGGGATCCCAGAGCCACCCCGAGCTACAGCGGCCTCCTCTGCAGGGACGGATGCGAAGCTCCCAGAGGCTCCCCACTTTTCACACAGGCAAACCCCAGGCAAACCGCAAAGCCTCGGGAGCCGGTCATCCCATCGGATCCCATCCCACACGGCCGAGAGAGGAGCCTGCTGACTTCAGGAGCAGGACGTTGGGTTTCACGCCCGACTCCGGCCAAGCGGAGCAGCAGGAAGGCAGCAGGGGAAAGCGCTGCTCTCTGTCCTGGCCGCGGCGGCTGGCAGTGCCGGGCACACAACCCCAGCGCGAGTGAGGTGTTGAGGTCTGAAGGCTGTTTTCACGCAGCCGGTGCCAACCATTGTATTAAAATTTTTCCTCTCCGTCAGCACCGCACAAGGAGGCCACTATGTTAATGGACCGTGCAACTAAGCACACGCTGGAGACAAACAAGGAAAGAGGATGCCAAAACAGGTCGGGCCAGGGATCTGTCAGCCCCTGGCTCTGCCACCTCCGAGTCACCCACGGCAAAGGCACAGCTACGAATCCCTTCTCTGCAAAACACTCCTGCTCAAGGACATTTTGCCTCAAAAAAACCAGATTCTTT
>NW_009197469.1:0-522 GCF_000690835.1 Fulmarus glacialis | reverse complement strand
GCATCCTCCGGGATCTGAGTGAGGTTTGTTCGTCTACAGCAGATCTCACTTACAAAAACCAGGAGGCTGCAGCCACGCAATGTCCAAGGAAAAAAGCCCCAAGACTGTGCCCAGACCTGTGGGAAGGGGCAATCCACAGGGCAGGCGAAGCCAGGGGTGCTGCTGAGCCCCACTGGATGCTGGAGCAACTCCAAGAGCTGAGCACAGCCTGATTTTGGGCAATTTCGGGTCCCTGCACCAGCGGCTTCTGCGTCCCAGCCCCCGGGGAGCGCCGGGGCTGGAAAGGGAACAAAGCTGGACTCCTGTCAAGTCCCTGTTAGTCTCTCTCGGAGGCACTTCAGAAGGAGCTGGAAGACTTGTCACTTCGGATCAGCCACAACGACCACGGCCCTTCGCTGCTCTGAGCGAGGGGCCCATCTCAAACTGAGAAAAGTTCAAGACATCTGCGAGCGCTAAATAATACATCACCTCATGCAGGGGCTGCCTCCTCCTCTACGGCAGGGTGTCACTGCCTCCTTCCCT
>NW_009197468.1:0-10283 GCF_000690835.1 Fulmarus glacialis | reverse complement strand
GCTGAGGGGAGACCTTATTGCTCTCAACAGCTACCTGAAAGGAGCCAGGTGGGGGTTGGTCTCTTCTCCCAAGTAACAAGTAATAGGACGAGAGGAAATGGCCTCAAGTTGTGCCAAGGGAGGTTTAGGTTGGATATTAGGAAAAATTTCTTCACTGAAAGGTTGAAGCATTGGAAGAGGCTGCCCAGGGAAGTGGTTGAGTCACCATCCCTGGAGGTGTTAAAAGACATGTAGATGTGGCACTTGTGGACATGGTTTAGTGGTGGACTTGGCAGTATTAGGTTAACGGTTGCACTCGATGATCTTAAAGGTCTTTTCCAACCTAAATGATTCTATGATTCTATGATTCTATCTATGCCTGACTAATCCTTACTGACATAACAACCTCTTGGGTCTGCTTACAGCTAGAAAAAAGACAAAATGCTTTATAACTTCAGGATCAGGAATTGCAAAGGGTGTCCTGCCCTGGAGCTATACTTCATGTTCTTTAGCTATAGAATAAGATCAGGTCTATTAAATATCTATTAAAAAATTAAGACATTATTTTAAATCAGTTATGCTTGGAAAGAGCAAAATAGAAGAAAACAAACCCACCTAATTAGAAAACTTTGAAATGACTTCTTTTTAAAATTGTATGTATTTTTGTCTATTAAAAATATATAATACCCTAACTTGGCCTGGAGAGCTTATCATATTAATGGCATGAATCCATCTCTATAGTAGCATCTGAAGTTTTCACCACCTAATGTTTTTATTCTCAACTTCCCTTTGGAGTATGCAAGTAATACGACTGTGTTTTACAGAGAGACAGAGGCATACATCATCAAAAGGATTTGGGGTATGTTAATTAATTCCCAAATGGGTTATCACTTTCCTTTTTCTTTGGAATGAATATTGTAAATACCCTTTTTCTTGTGGTACAGGATAACCACATCTATGGCTCTTAGAATCAAGGGATGCCTTCTCCTATTGAAGTGGTTTCTCATACAATATAAAACCCACAGAAATGCAAGGGGGATGCATGTCCAGTCTCAACTGAAGGGTGTGGACCGTGGTCTGAAGACTCCACCAATCCAACAGCATGACAGAAGCACACATGAAAATGTACTGTCCAACCTGCCTTCACAGAAAGGAGAAAAAGGAAGAAATACAATGCAAAGCAAAGCTGTTCTTGATCGATTAGATAGATCTTTGAAATACTTGTTAGAAGAGGTGAATAGCTAGGTTATTACCAGAGCTCAAAAGATTATTCCTATGAGTATGTTTTAAATCTTCTACAACTCTTGATGTTTCACGGCCATACGCTAAAAGTCAGTAAAGAGTACTCTCCTAAATTGCTTCTGGACGAGATGTGAGATGTCATTTATGCATCAACTAGTTCTGTACCATTAAAGCAGTGGGCTTCCTCTGTATTTCATTTTTCATAGAGGCCTGAAGCCACTGGTTGTTCAATTTTTTACAGGGAAACTGGAAGGAATTAAAGGTGTTTTAATGAATTATGTCCAGCTCAAGGGTTGGAGGGAACCAGTGCTCTGCCTGTGGTTGTAAGGAACTGAGCCTGTGAGGACTTCATCCTTTTATCTCTCTGAATGTAGCACCTGCTGGATCAGTATGCAAACTGAGACAACATCAAGGCAAAAGACTCCAGTTCATGAATTCATGATACACAAGGACTCACAGGATAAATATTACTGTGGTTAAAGCTCAAATGAGAACTAATGTTCATTGAATGTCATCCCAAGCAGTTAGGTTATTACTGAATAGCATTTAAAAACATCTGAGAAAAATGTGGAGGGTGAGGTATTAGAAACAGGAAAATGTTAGAAGCAAAAAGATAAAAGACTAAGAAAAACAGATCAAGAATGTTACCGATAACTTCTTTAGTGTTGATAAATATGTTAGAAGGAGAAGATAAAACCTAGTTTAAAAAAGCAATTAAAATGGTATGGGTAGAAAAATCATCACAAAAACTTCAAATAGAGCTAGTTGGAAACTGTACTATCATAAATGTTACTGCTTAACTACTCATTGATAAGGTGCAACAGTTGTCAGGAGTCTAAAAGACAAAACTATTCTAGAAAATCAGAAGCAAGAGATCCATATATGGACACATGCAGTCAGTAATTTGAGCTTCTGACCTTTCTCTCTTCTTTTTAAAAATAATGGTTTTTAAAACAACCTTTCTGAGGTTCTTGCTTATAACATGATTCATGTTTCTAATTAAATTCAGTTTAATCATTAACTATGGTATTTAAAACGAAAAATTGCAAATATTGATTTAAATGTATCTTAGGGTAAAGTTGCACAAGCAAGTACTTGGATGTGTTTTCTTTTTTTTTTTTTTTTTTTCTTCTCACATAGAAGGTAGTGTTATTAACAATGAAGTTTTGTTTTAAGAAAGTACTTTGTATTTCCGTACCAACCACCTTTTAGAGGTTTTAAAGACCTTGAACGTTAATTAAATCAACTGAACACAGTGGTGAGATTACAAATTTTACTGAATTCACCATTACTCGTCTACATATAAGGTCTGGATGACCCCTTTATACTAGGACTTGAGAAGTGTTGAATCCTAAGTATTCTAAAAAGCAAACAAACAAACAAACAAAAGGAATCCAACTGCCTGATTTTTCAAATCCACAATTGGATGCTTCTAACTGAAAAGTACCACACTGCATATGATAATTAAATTCTATTTTTAGTGTTTTACAAGTTAACCATTATTGACATTGCAGTTCTAAATGAAAACTCAGGAAAATATTGTGGTTTTTTCTGTAAGGTTACAGGAGGTGATGACTCATAGGCAATAGCTTTGATAAGGTCTTCATGGATCTATTGACTTTCCTTTTTGATTCCTTAGAACTGACCAGAGGACAGCTAGAATGGGGAAAGGAATAGGTGGGCTCTACTGCTTCAGTGCATTAGTAAGTACAACTTGCCAATGTGAAGGACGAAATCCAATGTGAAGGAGGAAATTATCTGTTTCTGATGGCAACCACTCTCTGCAGAACTGTTCATATGCACTTTATTTTATTGGGGTCAGAGTGTGATTTGAAATCTATTTATTCTGTGGTTTTAAACATAAAGTTATTCTCCATACACAGGTCCAGATAGGTATTAAGCACACTTTGTGTACTCTGCTAAAAACTCTGATAACAATAGAGGCTGTTATTTTGCTGTGAAAGAATTAAGATTCTAGGCAGCTCTTTGTGCATTAGGGACTGATACAAACAATATTTACGTTTAATGCTCAGTAAAAAGTTGAATGACATTTTACAAACAGAGGGATGAACATTTTGTAAGGCTTTCCTGTGTTAATTATAACCCATACCTTGTCACTCTCATCTGCAACTGAGACTAATTGTCTGCCATATAAAAAGACATGCTTATTGATTTTGCAAAGGCTGGAACAGACTAAGCTGTACTCACTTTCTATTGATATAAAAAGCATCGCCTGCCTGTATTGATTGCTTACCCCATAGAGCAATAGCAAATTGCTATTGTGGAAACATAATGATGCTGAACATTTGTTGCACAGATGATAGGGTAATGTTTAAATGCTGTGTGTCCTGTTCTTTGTAGATTTACTAATAACATCCTTAATCATTCCTCTTCAAAATACCATGAATCCTGGAGCAGACGCTAACGTAATGATACGACATCATTTATAGACCATAGCATTTTATAAATTCAGAATGAATTAAATGAGCTATTTTTTCATCATCAACTAGACTGGATGTCAATTTTGCTTAGTATTTTGCAAGGCCTGGGTAAGAATGAAATAAATTAGCTACAGCAAGATTCTTTCACCTCTTTTTAAATGTAGTACTTACTTGGTGTCTAGTCCCACTGAAAGCAGAAGACTTACTTGAGGAATTATAAATTACATACTGTGAAAAAGACAGACTGAATCTGATCTTTACTTCCTTATAAGAGAAAGGTTCATTTTTGGCTTTATTTACCTGACATTAGTAATGTGGTCTGATTAAATGAGGTTTGAAAAATGTATAAGTGGTATGAATTTTATTTAACTGGGTGTTATTTCTTAATATAGGAGTTATGCAAATTAATTTGTACTGAACGTTCAGTTAAGATAAGAACTATCCATTTTCTAATGTTATTACAAATCAGTCGTGTAAAATCCATGCAAATTTATGTTGGTAATTCCTTTGACAAAAGTAAAGAATTCCTGACATGGCATTTCCAGGTAATATAAAATCCTGATAGGATAAAGCAATAGTCTAAATGGTTTTGCTTGCTTGCTTGTTTACACAGAACAAACTTAAGAGCGTTCCTGCACTGCACTCTCTCCCCTTCTCCTATTTAGCAATGCGTTACATTTCATAGCATTTCTGCTGGTCCACACTTCCACATTTTTCTTGAAACACATCTTAATCCTAAAGAGTAAGAAACGCATCTACAGAAAAATCCAGCCCCCTTTGAGGCAGGAAAGTATTTGGGAAAGTAGACCAGGACGTAGATTGACAGAAATAACAAAAGTCACCTGTAGTTCTTCAGAGCAGTGCCAAATATTAATCTTCTCTACCTTTTTTTTCTGTCATAAACTTCTCCCATATATCCTGAAAATTCCAAAGTAATTTTAAAGCCGTTTCCAAGATTGTCTTACAAATCACGAGCTTCCATGGTGCTAAATATTGGAAAATGTAACAAGGAAACTATCTGTTCTGGATTCTCAGTATTCCCTGGACCAGACTGCAGAAAAGAGAGATTCTTCAGTTAAATGCAGAGTGATAAGGAAAAAGCTAAACACTGTGGAAGAGGGAATATATTGTTAGACAGGAATTTAAATAAAAAAAGGATGATGAGAAACCAGAGCAGAAGGAAAGGAACAGGAGGTTACAAGGACTGTGAAAGCATTGATCAGAGAACAATGGAAAAGAAAGACATGTCCCATTAGTGTTTGAATTCTAGCTGACTGTACAGTATAATTAGTTCATGTGAGAGCCTTTAAAGATGATGACCCTTCACAAGATAAAACAAAGAATCTTAAGCATCCACTCTATTTCTTCTTTCCTGGTTCCCAGATTGATATAGGACAGAGTCTGATTTTCAGATTTTCTGAGCGCATCACTAACACAATATTATTGTATTCTGAACATGTGCTATGAAAGCTATTTGAAATATCCAGCCATACTCTTTTCAAATAGTCATCCCAATAAACTGATATTTCTGACCTTAATCTGTGCTTCGCATTTGTTTAAGAAAATCAATACTACTTTTCCTATTATGGAAATATGTATATTAATGCCAGTTAATAAAGTCCTGAGAAGAAACAAAATCATCATCTGAGAAAAAACTCGTTTGGAAATAACAGATCATTATTCCATGCAGGACTTTCTAAACCCAGGAACAATATGCAGGCAGCGATATAAAATGACAAGCTAAAAAAGTATAATAAATTCACTCATTCCATAAGGACTGTCTATTTCATGTTCTGAAAAAGTTTTTGGGTAAGAGGCTATGTAAACATGACCTCTATAATAATGCGACTGATCTGGTGTTTCCTCTCTTCCGAATGCTTGTCCTTGCAAACCTGACATTGTTTTGCAAGGGTTTCTCAGGAGGTAGGGTCTTAAGGGGTTTTGCAGGGGAAGAATACAAATGTTTTTACTATTGAGACAGGAGCTGAAGCTGGGTTCTGTGTACAGTAAGAGATCGTACGGAAAGACAGTATGAATGTTTGTCTAAAAGTTACGAAGACTGAGAGCCTCACGATGTTTTGATAAGTTCAGTTGGATATTTCGTTTATAAAATCAACAAATAATGAAGAAAACATTAGCTTTCTTATTTTTCTACATCCCTGCAAAACATCCTTCTACTACTATCACAATACGTATTTTTACTCCGAATTCAATAGATTTTCAAACAAACCAATCCTTGTTGATTCAGTTTGCTCTGCAGACCTGCCTTGGGTCACATCTACTTTCAGAAGAATTTTAGTAAAGAAAACCTGTGACATCTATACAACCTTGTGCTAAGTAGCATATCAGGGTAAAGGAAAAAGATTTACAGTCTATTTGCTGCTTGGTTTACCCTATGGCTGTTTCTTCCAATGACAGATAACAGCCCTGTCTAAAGCATGGGTTTTCTTAAACAAACTACAGGTTATTTTTTTTTAGTGCATGAAAGGTACAAGGTAGATGTGTATTGCATTTTCTTTTCATTATGGGGAAGAAAGTCAAGCTAAGTAAAACGTAAGCTAAGATGGAGAACAACAAAACCTTTGCAACATTTGGATCTGTTTGGATCTATATGCAGTAAAATCCAACAACCAAATCCAGTGAAGAACTTCAATTTACTTTCCTTCATCTTTTGGTCACTTATACATGTACGTGTTTTGACAAATTAAATACCTGTATCAGGATGACTATTTCAGGTACAGATCTGGTCATATAAGCAGTGTTACATATATTTTTTCAGAGATGAATTTCACCTGCTAAAGCAAGATCTACCAAGATCTACAGGTTTTTAAGAACCTGTGCTTACATGAAACTTAAGGGTTTTCATATTCTCTACGCTGCATCTCTGCACAAGATGAATTTCACCCTTTAAGCTAAACAACGTGCTCTGTTCTCTCTTTCTTACTTTTTAAAGTAACAATAGTCGTGATTACTTGAAAATTAGAAATGAAGCTGCCTTTTCATGAAACAAGTAGATAAACGTGACAGGTTTTAAATTTAATTTTTAATTTTTAAAGTCTCTAACTGTGGTGGTGGATTTCCCCCCTTCCCGTGACCCACTCTACGATTTCAGGAACTCCTGTTAGGCCTTAGCCATTGTGTAACGAGTTGGGTGGTTGAGCGTCCCTTGACTATACCAGGCACTCTTGCATGGCTAAAGTGGGGAGCGACACTGATTGTACCAGGAACACCGGCTACCTGATCAAGGTAGGCAACAAAAGTGGGGGATAATTCGTCATCCCTGACAGCCCTGAAGCATTCCCCACCTGGATTGTAGCTCAAGTGGAACGATACTATTGTTACCGTTGAACAATACCATAATTACTATCCTGGATTACCCTGGATAGTGGCCAGGATGGAAATTCACTGATGACTAAAGCCAATCATCTTGTGAACCTATAAACAGTGGTCTCAAGCGAGACCCTTTGAGCTCTCCTGGACCGCAGCTGGCTGCACCCAGTGTCTCCCTCTGAGTGGGACGCCTCTCAAATTTCGCAAACTCTCGAGTTTGTGATATTCGAAGGACCATCAGGACCTGGGCTGAAACACTCCTTGGCCGAGACACTCCTCGGGGCTCAACCCTTCGCCGGTTGAGAAATGCCAAGTAATTTGAGTATTTCACAGACTCGAGGGGAATTTTTAACAGTTATATCTTTATAAATTTATCTAGCCTTGGGCCCTTATGTGTGAATTGATCTAGATCTTTTGTATGTGTGTGTGTTTGGGTGTATTGATTTAGATAACCGGTAATAAGCATAATCTGTAATCAAATCACTTCAGTAATTGTAGTAAACTAGATTAACTCGCTTTGTAACTGTTAGGTTAGTCAATGATTAAGTGCTGTCAAAATCTTATGATCTACCTTAAAATTGTAAATGAACTTTAAGTTGCCGCTAAACACATATAATCCCCTAGGCATAAACTGTTGACCAAGTCTAAGAGTAGGAATAGATCCAGCCGCAACTAGACTCCTCTCTGAGAAGGAGTTTAGAAAGCAAGGGGGTCTTCTCTGAACCTCGTGACTCAATGGGAGGGTATTCCTTACCCTTTTGTTCTCAGTCTTTCTATAAATCATTCCAACACAATCTGACACGATTTTCCTTGTGTATACTTAATCCATATAATGAGTAATAGAGTGAACCTTGCCATCGAATTCTGTTAAGTCATGCTTTTACAAATTTCTATTAAAATCACTTTTTGCTGATACCTTTGCCAATAATTCTTTAAGTGGCCTCAAAACCACTCATTCATACACTAACAAAGTCTCTTCTTCTTCTTCCTTCAAGAAATCACCTTAGCGTATGCTTAAAAATTGGTTTCTAAGCCATTTTCCTAAATTGCTTTGTTGCTCAGTTTCTAATTAGGTCAACATTGTCTGAAACTTTGAGATTTAATTTATTTTACAATATAGAAGTTAAAATTGACAGAAAAGTCAGTCTTTAAGCATTGAAAGGGTTTTCCATTTGGTTTCTGCAGTAATTTTACCACAGTACTTAACTTTTACCTTCATCGTGGCTTGAGGGAAGGGCAGGAACTGAAGCACCATCTTTCTACATTTTCTTTAAATTGTAAGCTATTTCACCTTATTTTCATTCCTCATTTTTTTTTCTCCTTTCATTTGTATTTTTACTCAAATACAATTTTACCTACTTAAATCAACCTAAAAAACATTTACCTCTGCATCTCCAGAATTGCTTGGTTTTTTTTCATTTGGTGTAGGTTTGGTGTTGTTGGTTTTGTTTTTCCTCAGCACAAAAAGGCAGTGAATGAAATTAAACAAACCATACCAGTCTACTACCTCTACATCTACAGTTTAAAACCTGAATCTCATAGAAGACAAAAATGGAAAAAAACATGTGGATGGCAACTTAACCTTATTGATTTTTCCTTCAGCTATTAGGGCTGATCTTTAGAAAATATGTTATTGTTTTTGTATATGCATTAAATGGCACCTCCATGCAGGCAATGCATCTCTTGTCAGAGAGGTCAGCTAGAGTTTTTGTCTTCAAAAAAATAAATTCTTCTTTGAAGAAAATGTACACAAATGAGGATTACTACAGGGAGTGCTAAGAATATTTTCCCCAAATTTCCCCAAATTTCCCCCCGAATTACCATAATTTCAGTTTTGTACTGAAAGATTCAAAAAAATACATTGTCATGAGGTATTTTTTCTGTTTAATCATCTTGAACAAAGGATCAAAGAAACTGGAATGCTAAAGATAATTGATCATAGTAAATCAGCATTGTTTCAATGAAAGTTTAGTGGAAATGCATTATTCTTATGAGGATCTAGATCAGTAGATGTCATACACTTCTGAATATACAAATAAACCCTCATTTAATGTTCGATAGTCTTATTCTCAAACAAGAAATTGTTCTACATCTTGGGTCCATATACAGAGTTTATTGAACTGCCTGCGAATAAATAGGTTCATTGTGAATACTGTTCACTTTGAACTCAATCACTATGAAAACTAAAACATCTGTCCTCTCAACAAGGTATTTAAGCTTCAGACAAGGCAGGAAAATAATTTTCAAGTATTATCCTCTAGTTAAGATGAAGAAATGATTAAGTTATGGTGATGGGGTGAACAGGAATTATAATGATGCTGACATGCGTGGTGCTGACCTGAAACCTTCTCCTTCATAATTTCTTGACTTCCTACAGGTTAAGATATAAAATCTTTAAATCATTGCTAAAGAGTGCATGCTTACCAGTGCTGGGTGCATGTAAGACCATCAGTAATTTTTTTCTGTATTCTCAGGAGTTCCTAGAATGCATTGATTAATGTCGTGCAATAGGCTTGCAATGTTTCAAATGTTTTTGGAGAACAAAGCCTTTTCCATGAATTGATGTTTCATTGCATGACTTCTATATTATTACTGGTCAATTATTATTTTCTGTTTTGTCTGGGTTTTGAGAGGCTTATGGGGAGGAAGGGAGGCAGAATAATTACCCAGATGGATATTTCTATTGGGAGTGACAGCTACTTTAAAGTATTTTTTAAAAATTATAATTACAAGATTTATTCATGATGATTCCCTTGAAACATGAGATTAAAGATAATTCAATGACTATTTTCATTATCCTACCATGTCCCGATTTTTCTTTCACAAGTACCTAATTAGTGTGTTTACTTTGGGGTTAATTCAATCAGTTAAAGTATTTGAAATAAACTTCTGAGAAGTTATTTATGGTTTTTTTAGGACTTACAGAGAGCAATTTACTTCATTACCTGGCTAAATTGCCATTGCTCTCATTTGAGATATGATAGTGATACAATAAACACATATACAAACTCTATTGCAAATCATAATTTATTATATTTTTACATTACATTTACATATAAGAATGCAATGCAACTCCAGAATAACTTGCATAGGGTCATACTTATAATAATTTAAATATATTGGAGGGTGTTACTTAAAATCAGGAAAAATCCCACAATATTGTTGGTGGGTAAGATAATGTGCCTGATCTATTATTGCAAGGAAGTAAAAAGTACCTACCATTAAAACAATGCTACATATCTTATTTATTCTTGATACTTGTTGAAGTAAGAAGGGGGGCCAGCAAAACCG
>NW_009197467.1:3365-3716 GCF_000690835.1 Fulmarus glacialis | reverse complement strand
GCTTCAGGGATGCTGCTGGGGGCTTTTGGGGTGCCGCTGCCCGGCACTTTTTGGGGGCATAACCCCTACGAAAAGCCCAGTGGGCTCAGGCAGCTTACCCATGTCCTCCTGGCATGTGGTCAGTCCCTTACTGGGACAGGGCAAACACCACCAGTACAATAGTGCCCCCCCCAGCACTCCCGGGCAAACTGTCGCTCCGTAGCGTCGGGTCCCCAGTGTTCCCACCACATTTCACCTTCGCTCTGGTGTCTCCTGGAAGTCCAGGGGTTGCAGAGCTCCGTCCCCGGAGCTGGCGGTGGGTCAGAGGCTGCTTCCCCTCCGGCTTTCTAAGTAACACACCAGCATGTACTC
>NW_009197467.1:2852-3212 GCF_000690835.1 Fulmarus glacialis | reverse complement strand
GGTTCAGAGGCTGCTTCCCTTCCGGATTTCTAAGTAACAGCCCAGCATGTACTCGGAGCGCTCGTCGCGTTCATCACCTGGCAAACAAACTCCGTCTGGCTCACGCGGCTGCAGTATTTGCTGGGCTCGTCTCCCTCCTCTCCCATTTTCGGGAGGACACCCAAGAGACCTGCCACCGCACACTGCAAAACCTCTATCTGATTACAGCCTTGAGAGAGTTCTTGTGTTTTTCTGATGCTCAGATCAGATTAAGGGCAGAGGGAGAGCTGATTCACCCTCTGCCTCCGGACTAGAGACAGCAGCATCGGCGCAGCTCCAAGTACCGGAGACGTGTACGACCGAGGGTTGGCAGGTTCCCGG
>NW_009197467.1:1488-2841 GCF_000690835.1 Fulmarus glacialis | reverse complement strand
TTGCAGCCTCCAGGCTGCTCCAGTTGGCCCCGCAGCCGCCCTCGGCGTGCCGCAGAGCCCAGGGCTTCACGTCCCGAGCATGAACCGAGCCTGCGCGAAGCCCTCGCAGGTCTGGAGGCCAAGGGCCCGCAGGACGCCTGGGTTCGGCTGCGCCTGCCGGGACCGGTTTGGCACACGCCACCACCCAGGCCACAAATACCGACCTTGACCACCCAAAATTCCATTACTGGTGACATGAGTCAAACGTGTAGCGTGGGGGTTTTGGGCTGAGCCGGTTCAGCCGGTGTCGCAGCCCCAACCCAAAGCTGCTCCATCGCCCGTGCACGTTACACCCCCAGCCTGAAAAACTCAGGATGTTCGGCAGTTTTTCCCTTTCCATCCTCAAAAATGCGGCCATCAGCAACATTGAATAAAACAGCAAGAAATGCTTTGAGAAAGCCCCTGCGTGATGCTCCCAGGGTTTATTAAGTGTCCCCTAAACCCAAAATCCCCGGAGAAAATGAACCCCCAACGCACACGAGCGCGGCAGACGGCAATCACCGCCCCTCACCTGCAACCACCGAGTTCAACAGCTCTAATTTGCGTGGGGAAAACGTTTCGCTAACCGTTTTCAAATTGATTTAATGAGGCCAACAAGAGAAAACAACGTCTGGAAAGAAATGGGAGTTCATTAGAGACAATTTAGCGGCGCAGAACTTTTTCGGGAGGGTGGGGAGTGGGCTGCGGATGGGGCTGGGGTGATTTTGCATTGGCAAGGCTGCACGTACCCATCCCACCGCTGCTGATTTCCACCATCGCAGCCATTTAAATGTTAAAATACGTTCCAAACCTTCGTGCAGCGGATGCCCCGCTGACCTCGCCTTGCCTGGACCGGTGCGACGTGCTCCTCAACCCCATAAAAAACTATTCTCCTGCCAAACCCACCTTTTCCCACAGCCATGGCCGGGTTTGTGCCCCAAGCTATGGGGAAGGCTGGCAGCTGATGAGACGTTTAATTTGCTCCCTTTATCATGACCTGTGGTGGTTATAGCTGTTTTCCAGCAGCTCTCCTGCTACTTTCCCTCCTCGATCCACCTCGCACGAGGGAATCCGGGACCGGACACTGGCACAGCTCTTGCTTTCCTGCTCTGCTCATCCCTGCATCCCCCTGACTTGCCGGCAAGAAGCCGCACACGTGGGATGCAAAATCCCTCCCACGCGGGAGCCAGGGGATGAGCAGAGATGCAGGAGGATTTAATTCTTGCACGATACGTGGGGTGGGAACGGTGACTGAGAGCTGCCACCGTGAACTGGTGTCTTCACGCTCCTCCAGCCTGGGAAAAGGGGTCCCTCGGCTCGGCGGGGGATCAGTGG
>NW_009197467.1:1194-1474 GCF_000690835.1 Fulmarus glacialis | reverse complement strand
GTGGATGAGGATGGTTCAACAGCCGGGGTGGAATGTTGAGCGGGAGGGATGGAAGCCCTCCTCGGCCATGGGCACAGCCAAGTCACGTCACCTCCCCGGATAACAGACACATGGACAAGGGAAAAAAACACAAACACTTTTTTCAGCCGCCGGCTTCGCCGAAGGAGCTCCGCCGCGGCGGGAGCGGCGATCCCTCTCTGGGGGTGACTCACGCGCTTGCTCCATCCCCCGGTGAGCGAAGGTTTCGTGGGAAGCGGTTGCAAAATCCCGCCGGCGTGGC
>NW_009197467.1:653-1092 GCF_000690835.1 Fulmarus glacialis | reverse complement strand
GGGACACAACATGGCAAGAGGGGCTGATGGGGGCAGCTTCTTCCACCCACCCCCCGGAGATTCTCTGTGGTCTAATATAGGGTCGAGCTCACCCCACAGCCCGTCTTCGGGGGGCTCGGTGCGGGTTTCCCCCTCCCCATCCCCACTCAAGGCGCCGTTTGCAGCGTCCGTCCCTGCAGACGTCCGTCCGCACGGCTCAATCCTGCACCCAGCACCTTCCTTGGGCGTGCAAGAACCCTCTCAGGGGCGACGGGACACACGCAGCCCACAATTAAGCAATTAGGAGGTGGCAATTAGTGCGGGGGGAAAGCCGAGCCGAGAAGCCTCCCTCTCCCTGGCATTTTGCTCCTGGGAAGGAGAGAATAAATGATCCATAAAGTTTCCATCGGCGACACACGGGAGAGCAGCTCCGAAGGCCGCGGTCTGCAGGAGGCGTCGG
>NW_009197467.1:301-554 GCF_000690835.1 Fulmarus glacialis | reverse complement strand
AATTCAGTTTTCCAATCAACTCTCATGCTTATTACGGCCGAAAAAAAAAATCCGCCAGCGTTTGCACGGGAGGGAGTTCATTAAATAAATGTTGACGCAAATGGGGCGGTTTCGCTTGCTCCTGTCCCGGGGCCGTTGCGGTTGGGGGTGGTGGGAGGAAAGAGCTGGTTGAACTTCTTTTTCCCCAAAATTTAGAGGTTTAGAAATACCTGTCGCATCAGGGCCGGGTCGCGGGGTGCTGGGGGCAACGCTG
>NW_009197467.1:0-272 GCF_000690835.1 Fulmarus glacialis | reverse complement strand
GGGGAGCCGTAAAACTGGAAAAAAAAAAAGAAATAAAAACGTCGGAAGAGTTGCGGAGGGGATAATAAAAGAGCCGGAGCAAAGATCAAGCACCCGGTGCTGCCGTCACAAGGGCAGGGATCCCACGGGGCTGTTTCAGGGGGGAATTGGGGAGAATTGGGCTTTTTCCAGCGTTTTTTCGCCCTGTGCCCCCGGGGTGCAGAGCCCGGGGTCGGGGTGCTGAGGACCCCCGGGCTGACACCCCCAGGCAGTGCCGGGGGAGGCTGCGGCAG
>NW_009197466.1:1269-3585 GCF_000690835.1 Fulmarus glacialis | reverse complement strand
CCACGCCTGGGCTCAGCCCCACTCTGGGGACCTCCTGGCTGGCACCCCTGTGCACATCTCCCCTGCTCACCCTGCGTGTAGCTGTGTGCAGTGCACGGGGGAGCATGGGCAGCGGCACCAGGGACCTTGCGAGCGAGGATGTGGGGTGGGGAAGAAAATGGTGCTCCCCAGCTTTAGGAGGCAGTGGACAATCATGGCGATTGAGGGTTGAACCCCTCTGTGCCGAGCCCCCACTCTCATCCCCCATGGTGCCAGGCACCTGCATTCCCCAGGCTGGCCCCTGGGGATGGCAGAGTGGCTCCTGGAGAGGAAAACTTCGTCCCCCAAAAAACAGGGGGGAGTGCACACAGGCTCTCCCAGCCAGAGCGTGCGCTCTCAGCTCACCCTCTGCTCTCCTCTGGGCTGCTCCAGGGACTTAATCTGGCTTTCTGCTCCTTCCATCCCCAGAGCAAATGGCACATTTTAATCCCAGCAGTCTCCCCCTTTTTATTCTCATTTTAATGCCATCTCTGTTCAGGGCTGGGCTCCCCCCGAGGGGTCACTGTACCCCCTCCTGGAGTGCTTGCTTTCAGGTGGACCTTCCCAAATAGCTTTAAGTGCACCGTGGTTTCCTCTAGTTATTTTTGATATACATATAATGTACCTATATGTACCAAATAATAAAGGCAGGTTGTTTATACAAAACCAAAAGCAGAGAGAAGCGTGTTGCTTGCCAATTTGTATACGGTGGAAAGGGACTGCCATCAGGGTGAGGATGGGAGCAGGAGGGATGGGCAGGTTGGCTGCTGGGGTGCCCCTGTGGCCCCCGGGGCCAGGCTCTGCTCCCCATTTTCCAGCCCGCTGCCTTTGCAGCGGTGCCGGCTGGCTCGGCGTGTGGTTAAGCTCACCCAGCTGTCCGGAGGGCTTTTTTTAGCACTGAGGGCTTTGTACCTCACCGCCACGCAGAGGGCTCTGCTAAGCTGCTGCCCTGGATGCTGCTGCTTTGGAGAGACCGGAACGTCCCTCCGGCTCTGCCCATGCTCCCACCCCCTCTCGCAGCCCGCTCACAGGACAGTCTGCTTTAATCCTGGCTCCAGGCCTGTGCCTGCCTCTCCAGCGAGGATATTTTTATCCCGCTTTCTATGCACGGCTATCGGAGAGCTCGTCGCTGCTGTCATGGGACCCTGGCAAGCCTGCAGGCAGCGGCTGTGTCACTCACAGGCCAGGGCAGTCAGAAGGAGCGACGGATATCCATGCAAGGAGAGGAGGGATGGAGGCAACCATGCTCCGCAGAGCCCCTGCGCCGAGCTGGGACGGAGGAGCGAGAGTTGCTGCAAAGCCAAAGATGGGCAGATGCAGCAGCTCGTGAGATAAGGGCCAGGCAGCCCAGAGCCACCCTGTGCCGTAGCTTCCCTGGCGGGCAGGGGCTGGCAGGGGCTGGGCAAGGGGGTCCCCCTCCAGGGGCAACCAGGAGGACACCTGCACCCAGCACCCACCCAGGGTAGGGGAGCGGATTGGGACAGGCACATCAGGGATCCGTCCCCCTCCTTCTGCCGGCCCCGGCATATTGTAAATATCTCCCCTGAGCCAGCCATTGGCGGCTTATAAATAATGCAGCCCCTCGCCGCGCAATAAGGGCTTGTCAGTAGCTATTCTGCTCTCATAAATTAAAGATGAAAAGGTACAAGGCTCTTGCCAGAAAAATGAAGACAACTTTTTAATAGCTTGCCAAGACACAGGGAGATGGAGCGCTCGGGAAAAATGAATTACGTTTTTATTATGTGTTTTATTGTGGTGTAATTGAACGGGATTAGCTGAGAATACAATATATTTCCAGGGCGGTGCAAAGAAAACAAAAATAATGATGACACCTGCCCCCCCCACACCACCAGCCTGTGCGGGCAGACCCTCCGTGTGTGCACCGGCTGGGAGAGGGCCCTGAGCTACTGGCGGCCACGAGAGGCAGAGATGGGGATGGAAGGGACACCGGAGGGGACAGGAGACTGGAGACACAGGGGCTCAGGGTGGTTGGGTCTGGCCAGATGGCCAGGCAGGGTCTGGGCTCACCCCAAGAGCCCCCAGAGCTGTGGGGCCGGGGTGCAGGGCAGAGTGGCATGGCAGCACTCGGCCGCACAAAGCCACTGGGTGCCTTTCGCCTGTCCCCCTGTCCCCAGCTGCTTTCATCGAATCCCTGAGATCCCCTTTGGTCTGTCCCTCTCCCGCACAAGCTGGCACTGCTAGGCTGAGACCTGAAAAACTCAGCTCTGGTGGGGAGCAGGTCTGGGGTGCTGCCCTGCAAACCAGCCACGCTGGCTGTTCTCTCCCAGAGCTGGGAGC
>NW_009197466.1:940-1207 GCF_000690835.1 Fulmarus glacialis | reverse complement strand
TCGCGCTCCAGCGGGTGGGTCTTGGGGAGTTTACAAGCCTGAAGGCGACACTGCCACCTCTGCAGGGGAGCCAAGGATGCAGCAGTGGATGCAGGGGAGCAAGGATGCTCGGTCCCTTCCCGAGCTGGCTCATCCCAGAGGTCACAGGCCAGTCCCCGAAAGGCAGCATCTGGGTGTCCCCAGAGGTGCCAGGGGTGCTGGGCGGCGCTGGGCTGGGGACATCGATTGGTCCCTGGCATTTTTAATGAGCTGCCCGACCGCAAGCTT
>NW_009197466.1:0-538 GCF_000690835.1 Fulmarus glacialis | reverse complement strand
GGGCGAGCGGCAGCAATTCCTACCACCACAGCCGGCTCCCCCAGCCTTAATGAGCTAATCAATACTTGTTCTCAGCTTAATTTCCAGCTAATTGCTCTTTAATGACGCCTGGAAATGGGCAGCCTCTTGCAGGGGGGGCGGGCCGGGCGGCCGCTCCCCCCCCAGCGCCCGTCCCCAGTAGCAGGGGGTGCCGGGGCGCTGGCAGTGGGTCACCTTCCTTGGCTGTGTCCCAGCCCCCCGGTGCTGCTGGAGGCTGGGGAAAGGGAGGGTGGCAAAGGGGACAGCGGGCACAGGGCACTGTGCCACCAAGCTGGCAGCACCTTCTGGAGCACCCACCCCAGCTGGGGGACTATGCAGCCCTGTGAACCCAGGACAGGCTGAGCAGAGGGTCCCCACACCCCAGGAGGGTCCTGAAGCCCCTCAGGACACTATGTTGCCGTAGGGGTCCCCAGGGTAGGCTGATGGAAGGGGGGTTGTTTTGGGGTGCAGGGAGATGGGGGTGGGACTGAGGTGGCCATGCATTGCTCCAGGATCTGCA
>NW_009197465.1:0-1725 GCF_000690835.1 Fulmarus glacialis | reverse complement strand
TGCTGGGGAGCGCGAGTCCCGGGGGCTGGATCGAGGTCCTCCCGCCTTCCCGGGGAGGACGGCGGCGAGGAGGAGGAGGGGCTGCGCAAAAACCTGCGCTAACGCGTCTTTAAAAACAGTATTTTTAGAGCCAAAGTCGCCTAGGGCCATTGATCTAAGACTTGAATGATTGGAAGTGCCACAGCCTGGGACTTCCTTCTTAAAGCGTTCATGAGACTTGTAGCACTGCGGTAATTTTACTCTATTCTGGCATATTGACGGTAAATAACGTGCAGCCATATAATAGGGAAAATAGTTACTTGCTTGGCGGGTTTTCTGCAAGAGCAAGAAGGCAGGTTGTTTGTTCAAGTGGTTTTATTCTGGGGGTTCCTTTTCTGACCCGGGGAAGACGGCCACCATACAGAAGTAGACACCATCAAAACTAGGAAGTAACTATACGAACAAAAAATTATATTTAAAATACTGTTTGAAGACTGATCTTCTGCTTTCTCGTGTTACTTCTTGTTTTCAATTCAAGTTTAGACTAAAACTTGGATTGTGGATAGTCTGCAGGAGGCCTTTATGAATCTATTGAACCCATGCTTTCCTTGCACGGTTCGTATGATCAGTTAAAAACAACACAAAAACCAAACCACAAGTAGATGTTGGAAACTGTGTGATTGTAAACCGAAACAGAAACTATTAACGTAAGACATTTCACAGTGGAGCTGCTCCCTTGCAGCGATTCTCCACTTATATCAAGCTGGGGCGTGGACAGTGAAAGAGAGAAAATACGCACCCAGAGCCACCTTATAAAACTCGGCCTGTTTTGCTGTATGCAATTTTTTTTCACTGAATTAGTGTTAGGTTTAAGATCTAGTTTTTATGTCATAATTTAAATGTTACTGGAAGCTGCATTTCTTTCAGCATACTTTTATTTTGTGGTAAAATAAACGCCATACTTGCATGAATTACATTGAAGATCATTTAGAGGGATGCTGACGAAGCTTCCTGCTGTAGATTTTATGTGCATTTTACCTGCAAGCAGTTTTAAGGAGGTGTCTGTCTCATGTGTCAGGGACAAATAGTATCCAAAGTCACTATAAAAAAATGTATATATTCATTTTGGTTTTTCTTCTGATCATAAATAATTGAGCACTGCTTTGTTGGGATGCAGCCCGATATGCTCCCATGCCTTTCTTTCTGGAGGGGTTGAAGATGCTCAGTTGTGTGATTTCCCAGTGGAATTGCAGATTAACTCTGAGCTTTAGAATAGGAAAAATACATATCCTATCATCTGGAACTTCACATAATGGATAAGGTACACATGCTGATATATATTAGCATTTATATACAGTATAGTTCTTGGAAGATTTATGTCATGGGGGAAAAACAGTCTTTATCTCAGCAGAGCAGTGTAATAATACAGTTTTTGGGTTAGATTATCAGGAATTCCAGGCAGACTGGAAATTTTAAGCTCTGGAAGTAGTACTGTAGGAGAGTAAATGAGCAGGATAGATAATGAATATAATACATATATATATAATGAATATAATACATCTAGAGGTAACAAATTACAAACTATTTGAATGAAACTTCACTTGGATGTTTCCACGTGTAAGTTTTCAGCAACCATACATACCGGGCAGTAAACCCCCAAGCTGGTCGTACACAGCCTGCAGTGACTTTGTGTACGTGTCACAGGTTGGTTTGTTTTTCCCCGGGAAGCACGTACGCAAACTCGTT
>NW_009197464.1:8011-8262 GCF_000690835.1 Fulmarus glacialis | reverse complement strand
GCAGGTCCCTCCCCACCAGCTGGGTCCTGTTAGGAACATCGCGGCGAGAGCTGAGCGTGGGTTGGGAAATTCATCCCAACGTCTGCCCGGCGTCTGGAGCGGGTTTTGGAGCCCGCGCCCAGCTCCGTCCCCGTCCCCCAGCCAGCTCGCAAGAATCAGTCCTGCAAAAGATGCCTCGTTAGCTGACAGCTCTAACGACAGCTCGTTTCAAGGCAGGGCAAGTTAGGAGGACAAGGGACGCAGTCACGAGC
>NW_009197464.1:6521-7946 GCF_000690835.1 Fulmarus glacialis | reverse complement strand
AGGCAGGGGTGAGGTGGCGGCCGGCCGGGCCCCCGGTGCGGGGGGCTCGGGGTGCCTTTGGGGAAGAGCAGCCTCCCAAGAGAAGCGGGTGCTGGGAAGCAGGAGAGCGGGTGAGGGCTGGGGTGGGGTGGGCGAGGGGTGTGGAGCAGCACCCTGACCTGCTTCAGGGCCCCCCGGCTCTGCGGCTCCCAGGGTCGGGTGCTCGCAGCACTACTGCAGCGAGCGAGGACGAGATCTCCGCTGCTTGAATATTCAACTTTAAAAAAAACCCAACAACCCGCAGCCCCCGGACAGATGGTAGCTCTGCTGGGGATTTTGCTGAAATTTATTTTCTCTTGATTTGGCAATATGTGATTTCCAACGCTGATAATCATCGTTGTGCTTGTGAAGTGTCTGCCTTTGGAGGATCCCGAAATAGGCAGCGATATGAACCGGTTGGAAGAGGGAGCTGAGAGAGGAGAGCTTGGGGCGGTTGTCCGGTTGGGGAAACTGAGGACAGAAGATTCCCTCTGCCCTCCCCTTCCTTTTGCTCTCCCTCCAGCGGTCATCCCAGTTTTCTCTGGGAGGTGCCGGGTCCGTGGCAGAGTGGGCACGGCTTCTGACCGCGGCTCTCCTTGCTTTCAGGTGACCTTCACGAAACGCAAGTTCGGCTTGATGAAGAAAGCCTATGAGCTGAGCGTCCTGTGCGACTGCGAGATCGCCCTCATCATCTTCAACCACTCCAACAAGCTGTTCCAGTATGCCAGCACCGACATGGACAAGGTGCTGCTCAAGTACACCGAGTACAACGAGCCCCACGAGAGCCGGACCAACGCGGACATCATCGAGGTGAGGCCGCCCGTCCTCTCCCCGGCTTTGCCCTTGTGGTGGAGCCAGGGCCGGGTCTGGCACCGCAGTCGGATGCAGGAGGTTGGTGCGGGGTGGGGATGGGAGCGAGCAGATCTCCGACACTCAGTGCCGGCCTGATTTTGCATCTTTTTGGTCCAGCCTACAAAAGTACTGGGTTCTGGGTGGTAGAGTTTGAGTTATGTGTTGATCTACTGCCGTAAAATTGAGGTGCAGGTTTGCTTTGTGGGACTTGCCCGTGGTCCAGGCAACCCACGGGATGGTTTTGGAGGCATCTCCCGGGGCTGCTGCGCTGGGGTGCCTCGGTGCAGCTGGTGACGTTGCCCTCTCCGTTGTTTCCGACACCTGCAGTGGGGTTGTAGGAGGGCACCAGCAGCTGAATCGCAGAGTAATTCAGGTTGGGAGGAACCCTTGGATCCCTCTGGTCCTGCTCAAAGCACGGCCGACCTCACGGGTAGGTGGGGTCGCTCAAGGCTTGTCCGGCTGCATTTTGTGGGTCTCCAAGGATGGCGAGTCCCGTCTGACCAACCCCAGCCCTGCCAAGGGCACTGTGTCCAAACCAAGACCTCCCTCCTCCTC
>NW_009197464.1:3792-6469 GCF_000690835.1 Fulmarus glacialis | reverse complement strand
CGGCGCTGGCCCTCCCCACCGCTTTGTCCTCGTCCCTGGCGCTGGCAGAGCATCGCCGGGCTCGAGCACAGGCCGTTTGGCTCACAGGAGGGTGCCAGCGGCATCTCGTGCGGCACGAGGCTTCGCCGCTTCAAAGCTCGGCTCCTCCCGCCGCTCGGGCTGTGAATCCCTTTGGTGTGTCTCGGGCAGCACGCTCGCGCTTTGGTTTCACGAAGCAGAAGAAAAAAAACCCAACCTTGCTTTTTTTTTTGCTTTTTTTTTTTCCGCTTTTTTTTTTTTTCTCCATGAAACATGAAACGTGTCTTTTTGAGAGGTTTGGACTTGAGGTTTTCACCTCGTCGTCCGCCCAGTTCCCACCGCCGCGCCGCCGCAGCAGAAGCGGGTTGAGCCACGGCCAAGCAACCGGCAGCACCTGCCTGCCCTCGCCGGGGTTTGGAGACAGTTCTGCCAGAGCACGGTTGCGTACGGGCCTTAGAAATGGTTCAAAAATGTCTTTTTTGGCCCATTTGAGCCAGGTAGTGCCTGTCCGCTGGGAAGATGCCGGCTTTTTGCAGGCGCGGTTCCCCGCCGTGCTAGTCAGCGCAGCCTCACCCAGCCTCTCCGGGATGCTCAGACTGCGGCGCTCGCAGCGTTGAACAGATTTGTCTTGGCCTAAAAATACCGTAAACATTTTGGGCAGCGTTCTCTGTTCCCTTATGGTCCAAGATGCAAACACTCCCAAGCCGACAAGTTACACACAGTCCTTGGCACCCAAAGAAATACTGTGTTTGCACCACATGAAAAGCTGGATCTGCATCCAAAGCCGAGGAGAGGAACATCGGGAGCGGAAGGATATTGGTGGATGGCAAGAAAAAGAGCCCAAACGCGCCGGGCTCGGCACGTCTCGCCGGCAGAGCCGCCTCGGAACGAAACCCGCTGGGGCGCAGGCGGGTTCTGAGGCCGCTCGGGCATCCCTCCCCATCCTCGTCTCATCTTGGAGCAGGGATGGGGCTGCTCTAAGATTTTTACTGTTTTCTCTCCCAAATCCCCCATCCCGGGAGGCCGTTCCTGCTCCTGGTGCTGATTTCCATCTCCCCCCCGAGCCATCTCCCCTCGCCCAGGTCAGGTCCCACCGGCCCAGCTTTGTCCCCGCCGCACACAGACCCACTTTATCTCATGTTTCTTGGTGGTTCCCCGTTGAACTTGACTCCTCCAAGAGTATCTTCCTTCGAAGCTTCCCCAGCATCAAGCATTTATAGAGCCGTGAAGGCACAGGCTGTAAATTTGCTACCAAATAGGATTTAAAGTGGATTTTCAGGGGCCGCTGCATGCGTCTGCCTTCCCTCTAACGCCTGCGGCTCCGTTCTGCCGGAGGGATGCGACCCTGAATGGCTCTGGCAGCATCTCAGAAAGGATGAGGAGCAACCGGGACCTGGATGAATCGAGGCAGAAGCCTCTTGATTTCATTTTGCTGGCGGAGGGGGAGCGAGCGGTGGCTCCGGAGGCTTGGCCGAGCCAGGGTCTCCTCTCCCGGGTGGGCTGGGAGGCTCCAGAGGCGCTGGTACCACTAACTCCGGGCGGTACAAGTTGATCTGTTCAAATTATGTTTTAAAACCACAGTAAACATGAGATCCCCTTTTTTTTGGGGGGGTCCTGGGGAGGTGCAGTCTGTGGGGACACCCCATCACCTGCTGCGCGGGGATGCCCTTGAGGGGTTTATCCCCCTGGATATTTAGCGAGAGGCAGAGCTGCTCCGGGATGAGTGCACCCGGCCCCGGTTCAAGAGGGGTTCAACACCCCCGCTGCCTTTTGGGGACCATCCCTCCGTGTTTCAGCCCTGCCGGGGATCGGCAGTTGGGAGTGGGGTTCAGCCACGCAACCCCTGCGGCTCTCTCCGTGCCCGGCAAAGTCCTGGCCATTGCAAGCTTTTAAGTCTGAGAAAATCTCTTTTAATGCAGCGAGGGGGGTTTCCTTAATCAGGCGGGGGACAGCTGAGGCCCCCAGACAGGCACGCTGGGTGCCACGTGCGCGCCCGGACTGGGATCACGCCGGCTTTGCTCCTCGCTGTCGCTTCTCGTTTCCTCGCAGCCCGGCTGACGTGCCAGTTTCTGATAAGGGACTTGGACGAGAGCAGGGCTAGCCGGGCACCGGGGTGCTCCCGAGCCAGTTAAAGTCACACAGCAATTTCTTTCCTTTCCTCGGCTGAATGTCCCAGGGGGGCTGATTTTTCCCTAATTCTTCTTCCTGGGGTTGTTGTTCCCCAGGGTGCGTAAAATCGGGCATTTTGCAGGATGCCGGAGAGGCAGCGAAGTGCGGAGGCAGCTGCTGGTGCTGCATCCTCATCCTCATCTTCATCCTCATCCTCATCATCTTCATCCTCATCTTCATCCTCATCTTCATCCTCATCTTCATCCGCATCCTCATCTTCATCCTTATCTTCATCTTCATCCGCATCCTCGTCTTCATCCTTATCTTACTCTTCATCCTCATCCTCCTCTTCATCCTTATCTTCATTTTCATCCTCATCCTCATCCAGACTTCCCCAAAGCTGGGGCGGTTGAGTCTCCCTGCTCTAAGGGAAGTCGACCACATCCTGGTCGAGCATGGTTTCCTCTCCCATGTTCTGCGTTCCCTGCTGCTCTCTCACCCTCTCCGGTTTGGAATTCTGCTCCCGTATGAGCTAGGATCATGGGAGCGG
>NW_009197464.1:3302-3764 GCF_000690835.1 Fulmarus glacialis | reverse complement strand
CTGCTGGGGTGGGACCCCCGATAGAGTGGGGGGACCTGGGGATGGCAGGGAGACAGGCAGATGACAAGTGGGGTTTTTTTGCCATGTGAAGTTCTCGCCCTGGTTTTCTCCTTTGAGAATTTTCTGCTGTGAAGGAATTGATTTTAAATCTACTTTATATGAAGAACAGTCGTGTTCCATTGGATGCAACCAAAAAGTTTCAAGACTCTTTGCGTCTTCTGTTTTTCCCCTGAAAAAGGGAATGAGGAGGAACGAGAAGGAAAGCTCTTTTCTGAAAGACCTTGCAGAGATCCTGAAAATGGGAATCTTTGGGTTTGCTTCTCGCTCCAGCGGGATTGTTTTCCTTTTACATCATCTTGTCAAAAAGCAGAAAATGTGGGACGCACATTTTTTTTGTCAAAAAAAAAGAAAAAAAAAAAAAAAGAAAAAACCACCAGCCACGCGTCGGAAGGCCAGACATGC
>NW_009197464.1:2570-3207 GCF_000690835.1 Fulmarus glacialis | reverse complement strand
GGTCACCCACCGCCGCCGGTGCTTCCCGTCCCGCCGCGCTGCAGATCGTCCCCGTCCTCTGCTGCACCAGCTCCAGAGCCCGTCCCCGTCCCCTTCTTCCCCTCCCTGCCCGCAGCTCCGCGCTGCGGCGAGGGGGGTAATCCCGTCCGCCGGCCTGTCGCGCCCGTGAAGGGTTTTTCCACCCCCCCGGGCCCAACCGGCTGGGTGCTTCCCGGGACTGCCGGCGGGTTTCCTTACGGGAGCGGGGACGGTGGCCACCCCTCCCAGCTCGGGATGCTGAACTCGGCGGGGAGGTGTGGGTCTCAAAGACAATTAAGTTACGACTGATTTTATGAAGTTAGTGGCCAGGCAGAGGGAAGAGACCGAGGCAACAGTTGCTGCCCAAGTTAGACACCAAATATATCAGACCCGCAGAGGAGAAAGAGCTCGGGAAATGCAGAGAGGGGCGAAGCTCTGAGCTGCTTGGAGGTGTTCTCTCTATCGAGGCTTTCCTGGATAGAGGCGTTGCGGGAACAACCCCCGGGACGATTTCACGCGGGCTTAGAAAGGGCAAAATGCGGTGGCCGGCGGCGTCTGCCCGTTGCTCTTCCCCGCGCTTTGTTCGGGTGGTAAATACGGGGCAGGGCCGGGGGAGGTG
>NW_009197464.1:1978-2505 GCF_000690835.1 Fulmarus glacialis | reverse complement strand
GTCTGCCCGTTGCTCTTTCCCGCGCTTTGTTCGGGTGGTAAATACGGGGCAGGGCCGGGGGAGCTGGAAGCTGCTCGAAACCTCTGCAGCTTCATTGCTGCAGGTTTTAGAAAGGAGATTTTAGAAAGGAGGAGGACGTTGTTGCTCGGCTGAAACTTCTTGAAAATTCCGTTGTGAGGTTCCCTTCTTCGAGGCTCCCGGGGATGGAGGCTGCTCGTCCGACCCCCCGACTCCTGAACCTGCTGGCAGCCCTTGGCAGAGGAGAAGAGCTTCCAGGGATGCGAGGGATTTCCTTCACGTTTCCCGACCAGGGATGGGAGAGCAGAGGCGGGAGATCCAGTTATTGCCCCACTGCGAGGTGGGCACAGCCCCGTATTAGACACCAGAGAGTCTCCCCAGCATGTGCTCGAAGGAAACCCGGCTTCATCCCTTCCACTGCTCACGGAACAACTTTTTCCATTTTGCCTCTGAAAGAGAAGGAGGAAAAAACCTTTTTTTTTTTTTTAAAAAAAAAAAAGGGCCCAATT
>NW_009197464.1:1641-1922 GCF_000690835.1 Fulmarus glacialis | reverse complement strand
AGTTTCCAAAAAAAAAAAAAAAAGCAAAGCCATTAAGCCATTCCTTCCCCACCAGCAGCACCCGTTCCTTTTTTTGGCCCATTCTAAAAACAAACAAGGACACATACAAAAATAGAAAAATAATAGGGAAAAATCCTCGGGAACCTGCAGAAAAAGCCCTGGGAACCTCCTGTTCGTGCCAGTGGCTCGGATTCCCACTGCCCTGCTCTATAAAGAGACAATAAATAACACGAATTAGAGGTACCAGGAATTATCAGTAGGTAATTAGGTAATAATTATTA
>NW_009197464.1:489-1630 GCF_000690835.1 Fulmarus glacialis | reverse complement strand
AATTATTGGTAACACCAAACAGGGCTTCAGGTGCCACCGTGGTCAAGAGCGAGCCAAGATCCTTCGCTGGTGGAGCTGGACGTGGATGAGGACTTTTCCCCTCCGCAGATTAAATCCGAGTAACGCGTGTTAAAATTACGACCGCGAAGGAGTAATTTTAATTGAAAATATTGTGAAAAGCTTCAGCTGGATGGCAAACAGCCCCGGGGGGAAGGGTTTGGTGTTCGACTGTTGCCACCCGGTGCAAGCGTCCGTGGGAAGAGCAGAGCCACGCGGCGCCGGGTGCCGACGCCGAGCAAAACCCGCCCGCGGCGTTTCCAGCCCTTCTGGAGACGTCGCCCGTTTTTAGCCGCTCCAGGAAAAATTCCCCTACAAGCTCCGTATTTCCCGGAGCTCGCAGGTAGATGAAGAGCCACTGCAGGGTACGTTTTGGCCTCAAAACAGAGATGTTTCTTGCTGTTTAGGAAGACAGAGGAGAATTGTCAAGGCTCTTTGGGGGTTTTTTTGGGTTTTTTTCCCCCCCCCTGCTGGATTTGGCATGAAAAGAGATCAAGACTTCCAGGAAATTCTGTAGCTTTGAGTTAAAAAAAAAAATAAATTGGCAGGTGATGGTTCCGTAATAACGCCTAATTGCTTTTGGTATTTTGAAAATAGAATGATGAAATGTGCCTGTGTAACGCAGTCTGCAAATTGCCGTGAAAGAGGGACTTCGGGGGTTTTCACTAGAGCCTGAACGTCTGATTACCGGGCTCCTGCTAACGAAGGAGGAGATGTCGCATCGTTAACTCTCGGCAGCTGCTCTTGGCGTGGGGTTTGCTGCCCGGGCGTTGTCACCGTCACCCCCCCGTGTCACCCCCATCTCCGGCGCCGGCGGGCTCCGGCCGTGCCCCGTGCCCCCTCAGTGCCACCCCCCTGTTCTTGCTTCTTATTTTGGGTTTTATTTTCCTATTTGTGGGAAGGTTTTTCCCTATTTTTAGCAGGAGAGCAGCGATCGGTAAGGTTTATTTCCCCTCCTTGTCGTTGTAGTAATTGTAGGTGACGAATGCATCTGAGCTGGTACGGGGCCAAATTCAGCTCCGGCGTAAACAGATCCTTTGAAAGCAAAGAAGTTTCTCTCCATCCATCCCCACGTTGTAATTCC
>NW_009197464.1:0-214 GCF_000690835.1 Fulmarus glacialis | reverse complement strand
ACTCGATAGACCAGAGCCCCTTGATGGAGGATAAATACCGTAAAGGCAGCGAGGATCTGGATATCCTGTTCAAGCGATACGGTGTAAGTACCTGCCCCTTGGCTGGAAAACCTTCATTATATGTTCTTTTTTGTTTTGTTTTTCTTCTGTTCGATTTCCCTCCAACCTCGTCCCCTGCTCCCTCCCCGACACCCCCTCCTGTGTCCCGTCCCGT
>NW_009197463.1:0-5829 GCF_000690835.1 Fulmarus glacialis | reverse complement strand
CTGCCTGCCGGGTTAAACCACAACACTGCTCAACTCCCTTTTTTCTACACACCTAAAATGTGGCAGTCAGAATTGGATGTAGTGATACAGTGGATTTTTGATATAAAAAATAGAGTTATTTAGATGCTGAGTTTTAGAATTAAACCTGGTTTATCAAGTATGTTGATTTGGAGAAAAAGAAAACAAAATGGCAAAAACCTAAAATTCAGTGCAACTTACTGAAAATCTGTGTGAAAATGATACTAAAATTAGACTAAAATGTAGAATTTTTCAAATGCTGTCATACAACTTGTTTTTAAACCAGAGAAAACAAGGCAATATAGCAAGAAAAAGAACAGATTTCATGGAATCATAGAATGATAGAATCATTTATGTTGGAAAGGACCTTTAAGGTCGAGTCCAACTGTAAACCTAACACTGGCAAGTCCACTAAACCATGGCCCTAAGTGCCACATCTACATGTCTTTTAAATACTTCCAGGGATGGTGACTCAACAACTTTCCTGATTGACAACCCTTTCAGTGAGGAATTTTTTCCTAATGTCCAATCTAAACCTCCCCTGGCGCAACTTGAGGCCATTTCCTGTCATCCTATCGCTTGTTACTTCGAAAAGAGACCGACACCCACAACAACATTTCATAACATTTTCATATCCCTGTCTGCACTTACAGCAGCATGGCAGAGATTTCTTTTTAACAGACTGAGTATCTCTGTCCACATAACCTCAATGGAATAATGCTAGGTTAAGTGGGCTAGACCAATTTACACATACTGAATACCTTGCACCATTCATTCCGATCAGGCATGAATTTTGAACTCTGAGTCTTCCTAATCTAATAGAAAAAGAAGTCTACAACTGTTTTTATCTAACAGTCAGAAAAGGTACCACATGGTCATCAATTGTCTGTTTGCTTGCCTATCTGATGGAACAAAGTGTGATCCTAAAGTTATGAATCAGAAATCCATAATATCTCCGAGCTGCTGTGGCCATTTCTGTTCTTCATGATGACCATGAGACAGCAATCCAGGAAAGCTGTTAGCTTCTTGCCAAACTGGATTACAGACAGACACACTATGCACTTGTTTGATGGTGAAAGTATTTTCAATGGTAATTTTCACATCTCCACATATGTAAATAAGCAACACAGCCCTGACCATGCAGTGCTGTTAGCACGGACACTCCTCTGTCTCATTTCTCCATTGCTTGATGTTAAAGTGATTTGAAGGTGTATGTGGTTAAAGTAAGACAAGGAAGCCAAGGGACAATGAAAACCAAGTTGACCCTCTCTTTTTCTGCAGATTTGTTTATGTTTAATATGCTGGTCCACCTTCCAGTTTGTGTTTTTGTTTCTCTCTGCCATCTAGTGCTTCTACCTCAAAAGAATTTTTTCAAGATAATGTCAACTAAAAGCCAGCTGGGGTTAAAAACAAAAAGATCAAAACCAGAACTGGAAATGTTAACAGGAAGGAAAAAATTTGTGTGACTCTAGGCAGGAGTCTGACTGTAGGCACTCCTGTCCAGGTACTCCTGTCTGTAGGCATAGAATTGCTCTTCAATATGCTATTGACTTCCAGAACTTCGGTCTGTCTTCCAGGAATATTCCACTGTCTGGATTTAAGAAGCATCTTACACAGAGTCCTGAGTAAGAATAATCTGTTAGCCACATCAGCCTCAAGTCTGGATGCCAGAACTCTGTATTTCATTACTCCTATCCTCCCTCTCCTACCAGCCTAATGTGAATTTGAGTGACCCAGACTTTTATTTTATTTTCAAAACTCTGCTAATTGTTTTTAGTCTGTCCCTCATGTATCTTCACAGCTGCTAATCCTTATTTTCTCCTTGTCTTTGTACTGAAAGCAGAATACAAAAATTCAGTTTATCCATTTTCAAAGCTTTCCCTTTACAACCAGTTCCTTAAGATTTTTAGTGGTAAAACAGTAGCACCTCATTCAGTCATATTACGCTGGCATATAAATCCTCTGAGGATGACAAAGAAAGCAGGATCTTGTTACCCTCCATAACTTATAAGAGTGGCTACTGGAGTTGTAGCATGCTTTCCAGTCTCTCCATGTCACCAGTGATATCCACAAACAGAATATATACATGTATTGTGTATAAAAAAATAACAGCGGATAGGGATGCATTTCACATTCATTTACTTAAAAGTTCTCTACAGTGATTTTGTGAAGACGTTAACAAATCTGATAGTTTAATCCTTGGGGAGATTTTTCCTGGATCTTTTCTTTGCAGGAAACAAGTGTTATGGGTTTGGCTTAGTACAGACCCATGTATGTCAGCTGGGTACAAATTTTTTTGGTTGGAACTAGAGAATTACCTGCCAAGATTAATGTACAGTAAACTTCACAGCTGGATGCAGACTTTGTGTGTTGAAAAATAAAAAACAAGTGCAAGAATTGTGTAAAATGTCCATGCAGACATCACTAATCATGCAACATAAAGTTGTATGGGCTCCATTCCAACCTTAAACTGTATCAAGAATTTTAAAAGAACTGCCAAATTTGATATGCCACTAAGTGAAAGTTCCAAAGTTCTGCAAATTCCTACTAACAATAAAAGATGCAGCTACAAAACCCTAGTGGGAAACCCAAACGAAGGCAAGTCATTGCAGTGTCAGAGACCCAGAGGCCTGCAGGGTGGAGCTGGCCACCCCTGGGCGGAGAGTGTTCAGAGGAACCCAAGCAGGAGCCTGAGCCTCACCACTGAGCTTTGCCCTGATACAGCAGCTGGGGAAAGAAGATCATAAGGAGCTGGGCTACAAATGGTTTTCCAACAAATCAGCAAATCAAGTACCTTACCTAGGTTCTGATGAGCTAACGGAAGAAATCAAGTACTCTAAGCCAGCTTAAAGAAGACTCAAATACTTAAGATTAGTTTAAAAGAATATTTAACAAGAATTAGCATCCTAATTTTTACAGATTATGCTATTTAGAGAGTCGTCTATGTATCAATTATATATCATGCACACACACACAGATTGTTGCATACTTAAGCTCACCACATTCTCTTTCATTGATACACACATGCTCATTGATGAAATGGGGGGAAACAAATCTGGCTAAAGAATAAACTAATTTTTGATAGAGGCATTAGAATTATATTTAAAGATTTCATCAGATGTCCTGCTTCCTCATAAGAAAAAACTCCATAGCAACAGCAGACTAAAGTTTTGCTGACTTGGCAGGAAATTTAGGAAAACATTTTGCTGAAACGCAAGCAATAATTGTGACAGGAAATTTGACAAGCCCAGTTACATTAACAGCTTCCCCCTGTCGTGTGTGTTGAGAGAATGAGAGGAGCTATTACCTTCCAAATAAACTAGTAAGTATTAAAATTACAACATTAAAATAGAAGTTTCACTTCTCCAACTTAGACTTATTTACAAAAAGAAAAATGTATACATCAGTACAAAGTTGTTTATAAAGGTTTAAATTTGTGCAAGAGTACCAACACTAAATACAGTGATGGGGCTATTTTCTTTTCCCTCTGGTTTGGGAGGTACAGTGGCTGCTATAATTTAATTTACTCTCAATTTATCATTTATGATCTCAATATATGATTCAGAAGCTCCTTTAATCTCTTGCTACAGTACCTTTACAAATAAAGTTAAAACTCTGCAGATTTAAAATTGACAGAAAGTTAAAAAAATAGATATTAACTATTCACTTTTTTTTTTTTTTAAAGGATTACTTTTTGGAATCAGACCACTGTTACCAAAATGTGTTGTTCAATACAATATGTCACTTTTTTGATTGAGTCCAGACAAATTTCTGAAAGCACAGAGTATTCATTACACATCTGAAATCAATTAAAAAAAAAGCAAAACTCCTCCCCGTAAAATAACTGAAATAGTTGACTGATGTTTATCTCCATAGTTTGAGAACTGTTTCTATGATGGGGGAAGATGGTCTGTTCATGTATGTACAGATTTTACATACTCAACAAGAGAATTTTCACTTTTGGCTTGCTCTTCCACTGGGAATATTGAAGCTGATGAGAAAAAAATGTTGTGGAAAAAAAATCCCTGCAGGAAAACTGAAAGAAGTTTCACTGCCTGCAATATTTAACAACTGCAGAGGGCACAACACTAAAAGCTATAACCAAAATTACCCTCTCTGTAGATGATTTTGATCTTGCATTCCTTTAAATAAGTGTCTACTGACTGAGAAAAAAAATTCATTAGCTCAAGCCAATATTCGGAAACGCGATTGGACAAACAAGCTAACATGTTAAAGTATGCAGATCCCACTGAGACTTGTATCTACTTAGTATCTTACACAAAACTATACCTTTATTTTCCTCTCAGCTTCTAAGGCGACTCTAGGAAATTAACAAGAAGAACACTTGTTAAAACTCAAGCAAGCTGTGGTTGCGTTGATGTTTGTGGAAAGATTAGGAAACACGTTCTAAGACTATGGCGATAGCCTAACTTTCAAAGACGGTTATGGCTACACCTGCCCTGTGACATCTTCAGGATAAGTTGAGGGTTTTGCTTCTCAATTCTGCACTGGTAAAGGCTACTAAGGTATTAAAGAGAGCAAAGCAACAGCCCAGGCCTGGCCAAGACTTCACACCTTCTCATATCAAAGTCCTGAGCAGACCATGTATTTTGTGCCATGAGGCTTGATTACTCCAGATCAGTACACCCAGGTACGAAAGCACCCATCTAGAAGAAAAGCCATAATTAGCACAAAATGCAAAAGGCCATCTGCTTAGCAACTGTGAGAACACGTTATCCCTCCTTCTGTACACTTTCTCCCAGATGAATTGAGAGATCAGCTCAATCTATCTGTGCTGATATCTAAAGCCATCTGTAGTAGTAGCCTTCCCATGGCAGCTATCATCTCTCCCCTTGTAACCTTCTGCTGCATTCTCCTATAATAATCAAACTGTTGACCCACACAAAGCCCCCTGAGTGCAGGGGGCAACCTTTGTATTTCAGCTGGAGCAGAGTATGACATTTCTGTTGCTAAGATGCAAGGAGGACACAGAATAGCACAATTTCCAGAATCAAAAATTCAGTATTTCCAAAATGCAACTGTCCTTTCAAAATCTTTACATAGAATAAAACCCAGCCTTATCCTCCCTGACATAAAAGATCAAACAATGAACTAATAAAGCTAATTTTATAGGCTGGAGATATTTCTATTATAAATTCAGACGGCAGAACACTGTATAATATAATCTGACCTCTTGCACGATATAGGCCAGGAGACTTCATTGTATTTCTTTCCACTTGAAATAAAAATTATCTTCTGCACGTATTAAAAAATCAAATCCTCATGTAAATGGTATTTAAAAAAAAAAAAAAAAGCGCTCTAATTGCTATTCTTTCCAGTCAAGAATTCATAAATATTACAGAAATTCAAAGTTTTGATAGAGCTTAGATTCACTTTATTCTCCATGCCACTCCTCTTATGTAAAATATTCTCTGCCAATTAAAAGAAGTATTAAAAAATTATTACTTGGTAAAATCAATTTTATATATGCTAGGCTTCTAATCTACACCCCTCCTGAGCTGGAGGTTCAGACAGCATGTGGAGACAATACTAAGCTAGTTGCAAAATAAGTTTACTTATTTACCAGACAGAGAACATAATTTTTAATTACACGTGCCAGTGCAAATGTAATGACGCAGTCATTTAAAATGAGGTACAACCAGCAAATCTGAAAACATTTATATTTAAAAACATAAAGGCGAGAACTATGTCCTAACGAAAAATTTTAAATAATAAATAAAAAGGTTATAGCAATTGACTGGATCCAAATACATTAAGCTCTCAAAAAAACACTGACACCTGCCCCCCTCC
>NW_009197462.1:860-1385 GCF_000690835.1 Fulmarus glacialis | reverse complement strand
CGCTTTCCCGTTTTTCCCGGTGACCCGCCCTGTCTCTCAGGGCTGCGGAAAGTCGGGTTTGGGGTGTGATACCCAGGGGCAGGACATCAACCCAAAATGCCCCGATGACCAAAGATGCGTTGCAGCCCAGGCCAGCACCCCTCTGAGCCACAAGCCGACCCAGGGAACGGCACTAGCTACATTTTGGGTGCCCACCTTACCCTCTTGGGTGCCCACGTTACCCTTTTGATCTTTCCAAGGTAATAGAGCCCATCGGTCCAGCGGCACAGCACGTACTGCCCCTCCGTCAGCTTGACCATGAGCTCCCGGCAGCCGCTGCCCCTCCGCGCCGAGGCGGCCGCCCCTGCCTGCTTTTTTTTTCGCGTAGACATCCCGGATGATGGGGTTGAGCTTGGCGGTCTCCATCAGCAGAGCCTGGAGGGGACACACATGCTCGTCACCTGCCCTCACCCCGCGACACAATGCACCCGTCGGCCGAGCATGGCATCCCAGCAGGTTTTGCCTTGGAGCACCGAGCCCAGGGCT
>NW_009197462.1:0-213 GCF_000690835.1 Fulmarus glacialis | reverse complement strand
CTCCCGTCACGGCAACACGCGTGACCTCACGCCGCGGATCACGACACGAAACCTCACCGTGCTGTAAGCAACACAAACTCCCTCTGCCCGGCCCGTGCTATTAATAACACTCCCGTTTCCCGAGAATAGCCTGGACGGGCAGGAGCGATCAAACTTACGGTAAACCGCGTGCGACCGGAAAAAAAACCAAAGCAGCGAGCTGCTCCGGAGCGG
>NW_009197461.1:1940-2313 GCF_000690835.1 Fulmarus glacialis | reverse complement strand
CCGTCTTTGCTCAACACAAGCACCAAGCGGGACTTGAGGATGCACCCGAGGACCCCACCTCGCTCCCCAGCCCAGCCCTTTCTCTCCCCTAAGCACCAGGGAGGGATGCTCCAGCAGACCCAGACCCACCTCAGCAAGCCCAGCTGCACCCAAAGCCTCCCAGGTGATGGGCGGGGAAGAGGCACCCCCAAAAAACCTCACCAGTTTTGGGGCATTTCCCCTAAGAGCAGCCTTTCCCCCATCGCTGCCCATGTGGGACTGAGCCCCATGCACTTAAGCCCCAAACAAAGGTGGGACCCAGGCGGGACCCGTTCCCGGGGCTCCCCCCTTCCCAGAGCCCAGCAGGTATCAACCGAGGGAGAGGAGGGGGGGG
>NW_009197461.1:346-1729 GCF_000690835.1 Fulmarus glacialis | reverse complement strand
GAGCCCCCCCTCAGCAAGCCCAGCGGCACCCAAAGCCTCCCAGGTGATGGGCGGGGAAGAGGCACCCCCAAAAAACCTCACCAGTTTTGGGGCATTTCCCCTAAGAGCAGCCTTTCCCCCATCGCTGCCCATGTGGGACTGAGCCCCATGCACTTAAGCCCCAAACAAAGGTGGGACCCAGGCGGGACCCGTTCCCGGGGCTCCCCCCTTCCCAGAGCCCAGCAGGTATCAACCGAGGGAGAGGAGGGGAGGGAGCCTGCCAGCCCCAAAACCCCAGCTCAGTGTTCATCCCCCACCCCCCCAAGAGTCCATCCCATCCCATCCCATCCCATCCCATCCCATCCCATCCCGCTCCTGCCCCTCCTGCTCTCCTCCGAAGCCGGAAAGCCTATTGCTGCTGCTAAAGTAAATACCAAGGGCTGCTATTTTTATCCCAGCCCACGACCGGGTGTGCTTTATTTTTGGTGTTTAAACTGCAGGCTTTTTTTCGTGGGAGGGGGAGAGGGAGGGGAAAAAGCAGAAGCACTGGGGAAAAATGAGAGGAATGTTTCTCCGGGAGCAGAGTTTTCCATTGCTTACTTTAAGCCGGGCCAGCGTCTGCAAGCAGAAATTGCAACCAGAGAGCAGAGCAAGCAGCTGGGGAGAAAGGTGCGCTCATGTCTGCAGTCACTTTGCATCTCCTCCCATCCCACCATGCCCAGAAAAACCCAAATATACCGGCCCTGGCTACCAGCTGGGTGTTATCAAGGCAGGAGTGAAGCTCCCAGCTGCGTAATGGGGCAAACTGGTAAATAAATCAGCTGAATCCAATGAAACTAGGGGGAAACAAGGGGGTGTTTCTATTTTCAGTGTAAAATCAGTAGCGTTTTCCAAACAAAATTAGGGGTTGAGGGGACCTCGGAGGAAATGGAAGTTATCAGGGGGGCTTTTCGGCATGGGAAAGGCTTTGATCTCACATGGAAATAAGGAGTTTGGGAAGGACAGATGGAAAACAGCGGCTGGAGGTGGGATTTGATTTCCAGCTGGTCCCAGGCCTGGGCTCAGACTGACACCCCATGATGTGACAGGAGCTTGTTTCATCCGGGCTTAATCAGTTCCTCGGCTCGAGGGGCACCAGCAAGCAGAGAGATGCGTAATCGGGAGCAGCAGTGATTCACCGGCGCCTGAGTCACGGCTTCCTCTCGCCCATTAAAGTTTCTGAAAAACAAAGCGCGATCCCTCGGAGACCAGATACGCTGGAGACCAAACAAAACGAGGAGGTGGCAGGTTCAAACCCCACCTCCAAACGCACTTCTTTTCCGTGCCGCATGTGAAGGAGCCGTGGAACTCCTCGCTGCGGGAGACATCCAGAGGGTCAAGCATCAAATTATATTACATTCTTCC
>NW_009197461.1:0-252 GCF_000690835.1 Fulmarus glacialis | reverse complement strand
TCTTTAAGTCCATCCAACGCTTCCCAACTTGGTTTAACGGTATCGCTTCACTCGATGGCATCAAGACTCTCCTTTACGGGTAGCAGCATCACGAGAGGTTTAAATGCTGACATCAGCGTTATTGGTGCCCACCAGCTCCACCGCATACGTCGAAGGATTGCAGCAACGCCCCTGCCCAAAGCCAAGCGGGTGCCGAAGCACCGTGCTCGGAGAGGCCCCCCAAAAGCCAGGGAAGGTGCCCAGACCAGCAGC
>NW_009197460.1:5562-7510 GCF_000690835.1 Fulmarus glacialis | reverse complement strand
GACGCATCCTGCATCCCTGCCCCGGCTCCTGCCCTTGCAGGGAGGACGCGTCCTGCATCCCTGCCAGCCTCTCCTCCTGCACTCCCCGGAGTGGAAACCAACACTCCCCTCTGGTGGCAGTTCAGGCCCGTGCCTGTGTCCCCGCAACTGCCACCACACCAGCCATTCCCGGGGACCCCCCCGCAGACCCCGGGGCCGAGGAGGAATGAAGTTGCAGGGGGGGTCATTTTGCACTTTGCTGGCCGGCGCGGGCAGGATGCATCCCTGGGATGAAGCCCAGCTGCTCGGGCCACTCCGAATAGCACAAGCCTCAGCCCACGCCAGCTGGGCCCAACGCCCTCCAAAGGAGCTGCCACATGGCCCCTGCTATTCCTAACAGCAGCGGGGAGAAGATAAAAGCCGTCTCCTCCCGTCTGCAGCGCGCGGGACGCCCTGCCATCTCACATAGCATGGGAGATAACTTATGAACCTCACTCAAACAAGTGCAGATATGACCGGCTATTCATGCGTTAACTGGGCAGAGAAAAAAATATTGCTAGAGCCCAGCTGGGAAAGGAAGGAGGCAACGTAACGCTTGTGACGGCAGATTTCCTACTGTTTCCCCCATTTATCCCTGTGCCCTGGTCAGTGGCTGCTTGCCACAGCTCACAGCACCGTCCCCGCGGCCAGCACCGAGCCTGTGCACCCCTGCCTGGCCCTCTGAGACAAGCAGCAGTAAATAACACCTCCCAGCCTCTCCACTGACTATCACATTTTTCCTCCCTTTAGAGACAAAGGCCTGTTTTCCTCTCCCGAGAGCCTGCAGCTCTGCACAGCATTCAGGAGAAATGATTAATGGGCACCCGCACAGCTGCAAACCTTCCGTGCGGTGATTTCTCCTGCTTGCACCTATAACTTTGCTGTTGATTAAATGTCATGTTGCCTGGCTTTTAATTATTTTTTAATGGATGGGTCAGAGAGGCTAATTACATAGGAGACTGACAGCAAAATGCCACCAGGAGCATTAGCGGAGGTCTTCTGTAGCGACAGGGAGATCTCCATCAACCACAGCCCTTGTGCTGGGACACCGAGTCCCCGCAGCTCTGCTCCTGGCACAGGCTTGGAGCCGGGCACCCTGCAGCCCGGGAGGCAGGGTGTGCATCGGGAGCATCCCGGCTGAACGGCGTGCGACGGCTCGGCTCAGCCCTCGTCTTGGCTCGCTGGTGAAAACTGGTTTCAGGAGGGCCCTCGCAGCATGGCGGGGCAGCGCCGCGGGCAGGGAGCCTCGCCGGCCCGAGCCACGTCCCGCTGCAATACCATGGGGGCGTGGGGAGAGCACTCTGTACCGAGAGAGTCTAAGGACAGCCTGTACCATGATTTTTCCGTAATGGAAATAGTGCAGATAAGGATTGGAGGTTTCATTATAACTTGCAGCAGCCTTTGGCCCTGGCAGTGTAAATAACCTGTGATGAAGCTGCGTTGCCTCAACAGCACCAATTCATTGCCAGAGGCTGTAGAGATTGCCTGGGTGCACGCACGGCGCATCTCCAGAGCCAGAGGCAGCAGGGACGCTCCTTACCTGCCTCCGTGCCGTGCTTCGCCGCCGGCACGGGAACATTCGAGCACTCGAAGTACTCCAGGTCATCTTCTGGCTCGCCCTTCTTCTCCAGCCCGGCCGGTTTCTGCGCAGAGGTGGTGGAGGCCAGTTTCTCCTCATCAGTGGCATGTCCATCCCGATTTGCAATATCTGGGATTTCTGAGATCAACGCTCCTTCATCCTGCAGGATCAAGGCATGCGGTTAAGCAGGACTGAGCTAATCCATGGGGATCAGGCAACCAGGCTGCCTGGACAGTCCGTGGAAAGCACGGGAGGCTTAGCATCCACCGACAAGCTGCTCCTCACCAGCTCCTCGGCAGGGTTTGGCAGAAGGAAACACATGGTGCCGGGGGCAGAAGCAATTAACAAGCA
>NW_009197460.1:5219-5541 GCF_000690835.1 Fulmarus glacialis | reverse complement strand
CAAAACACATTAACCCAACCGCAGAGCTTGGTGCTTTGCTCTGGCTGATGCTGGGCACAGGGCTAAGATACTGCACGCACACGGTCCTTAACGAACGACGTGGAAACAGAGAGCGTTTACTGGCCAGAAAACCCCCAGGGACAGGCTCGCCCTGGGGTGAGCACTAAGCACGGCCCTCCTCCCTCCCTTCCCACCAGGAACGGCCCACGGGGAAGATGTTCTCCCCGCGGCTGGGAGCTGCTGCTTTCAGGGAACCGGCCCTTGGGTCAGGCGTTGCTGCAGGCACGCGCCAGCCCAGCTCTCCCCACGCCGCCGTCCCAGC
>NW_009197460.1:4250-5088 GCF_000690835.1 Fulmarus glacialis | reverse complement strand
CAGCTCTCCCCACGCCGCCGTCCGAGCATCCTGCGCCCAGCCAGCAGCTCCCGGGATCGGATCCCACGTACCTGAGCGCAAACGTCCAGGACCAGGGACTGCGTCTCGTACTGCTTCACCTTGCAGCCGCTCCTGCAGGGGAGAGAGAAGCGGCCGGCTGAGGCGGGGGTTCGCCTGGGCTGCGGGGGGAGGAGGCGGGGGGGCGGGCGGGGCAGCCCAGGGGGAGACAGCCCAAGCAAGGGGAGGCAGCCCCAGCGCTAGCATTGCACCCCGCCGCGTGCCAGCAACCCCACTCACCAGTGAAATATTGAGGCAGAGCAAGTTCTGGAATGAACAGAAGGAACAAGCAAACAAAACACACGACTACAAGCAATTGGGTTTGTCCTTGAGGTGTTTATTCCTGTGGAAGGTAAGGATCAGAGTAAGGACCCCGAGGTGCTGACGGCGAGAGAGGCACTCGCCCAGGAGCTGGCAAAGAAAGATTTCCCTTGCTGTATCCTCGCCCTGTGCATCCAGCGCGACAGCATCCCGAGGTCTGAGTGCATGTTGATTTTCTGCAGGAAGGAACCATTTCCAGGCCATCTCATGCCCTGTTCCCTGCAGCTGGAGGTTTGTCTGGGACATCTCTGCAGCATCCATGTGTCTCCCACGTGAGTCAGACCCGCACGGCCAGGGCAGAGAGCTGCTGGTTAGAGAGCTCTGCTTTGCTTGCGGGAGAGCACCAGGGCAATCTGCTGTGCCTTGAGCGCTCCCTCAGCCAGATGCAAACTCTGTCCCAAGGAGAAGGGCCTTGCAGATGGGAGAAGGTTAAGCTCAGGTTGCTCTTGCAGGTGGTCCC
>NW_009197460.1:2210-4162 GCF_000690835.1 Fulmarus glacialis | reverse complement strand
GGACTTCGTCCCGCGCTCCTCGAAATGCAGCATCCCGGAGCTTGGCTGCACAGGACTGCAGGCACAGCCGCATCCTGTCACACCGGGCATCAGCATCTTGAATCAGCTCGAGGCAGCAGAGGGACAGTTGTGGACCAGTCCCAGCAGCGCTGGGCTCATGCCACCGAAGCCCGCGGGGACTGAGGGAGTCAGCAATGAGATGACATGCATCCCGGCACTTGCCCCCAGCACGCGAAGGAGAGCACGAGCTCTCCTCCTGCATCTCACCACCCTCTCACTCCATGTTTAGCAATCTCCCCCAGCTTGCTGCCATGCCCGCACCCCCCAGAAGACAGATATTTGCTAAGCTGGAGTGCGACAGCCCACTACGGGTATGTGGGGAGGGATCTCCACCTCCAGACTCGGTGCTCCCTGCCACGGGGACACGGGCAGAGGCTCAAGCAGGATTGCAGTGAGCCGTACCAAGGTCTAAGGAATCGCCCCCACCCGCTTCGCTCCAGCCTCCCCGTCCCATCGCACCCGTGCGCCAGCAGAGCACAACGAGCAACGTGGCACAGCACATGGAAATCTTATTTGCACACCAACATGCACACCTGGGTCAGACTGAAAAATCGCTCTTGGCTGGTTTTCTCCATCACGCCCTAATGCGAGCGGCTAAACTGCAGCTCACCCTACCCTTACCCACCTCTCTGCTCTGCACCATCTCCTGGGGCTGGTGTTATCACACCGTCTGGTAGCTGGTTTGATCCCCACACCAACACCAAGTAATTCAAGGGATGGGGAAATGGGGAGAAGACAGCCAAGGCAGACGGCCCCGGCTCTGCCCCACAGCCCCAGACACGCACAGCCGCCCATGCCGGGGCTACCAGTGTTTGCAGCTGGATAAGCCCAAGTGCGGGCAGCACTGCCCGTGTGCCTGCCTGACGCACGGGCAGACCCGCCGGGCTCAGGCCCCGCGTTAGCAGACAGACATCCACTGTTGAACATCGCGCTGTGAAAAGGCAGATCAGTTCTTGGCCAAGACACAGATGTCAGTGCTTGAGCCCAGCTCTAATTTTGTTCGTGCATATGGCAGGCGGCACTAAGCGGACAAGAAGGGCATTGGGACGGATGACATAAGATCAGGAACTAAGCCCAGCACGCTCCTTCCTCTGACTCCCCTCGCACGAGAGCAGAGCCCAGACGAGCCCAGAGGGTCCGGGGGGGCTGACAAGCTGCAAGAGACACCGAGCATTGCTGGGAGACTAAATGGGGGTAACCCCGGTCCCTCCTGCGTGCCCTGCCCGCGGGATGGAAGCGCAGGGCAGCAGCAACCCTCGGAGGGGGACAGCACGGGGCACTCAATATTTCACTGGTGTCCCACTGTGGGGCTGCTCATGCCGGGGTACAGCACGGCCCCGCTGCCGCAGCGCAGGTCGCAGGGCAGTGAACGGAGGCTGCTTTACTCGAGCCGTGCTTTCTAACCCGTCCAGGATCTCGCAGACCAGCTCCACCACCCCGGCTTTGGGCACAGGAGGGATGGTTCAGGGTAGAGCCACGAGCAAATCGGCTCCGGCAGCCACCCAAGCTCTAAAGAGAGCCCTGTTTGGAGCCGGCTGTGATGGCAAAGCTCCCCTGAGGCTGACACATCCCGGAGCCAGAGGAGATAGCCCCCTGACTCCCTCGCCTCCCAGCTGATGCTTTCCACCCTACCCCCGGCAGCAGCTGGCTCCCTGGTGGTTTTGCATGGGAGGGGGCAAAAGACACCCTCATCCTCAGGGCTAAAGTCTACCCATCTCTGCAGGGACCCGGATTGCACAGAAACCTGCTCCCCCTCCGTTAGCCCACGCACTGGTTTCGAGGACTTGTACATCATTACAAGGCGTTGCGAGTCGGCATGCTGCGAGAGCAAGCACAGGCGCTCGCCTCCGGTGCGGCTCCGCTCTCCTCCCTCGCCCGCAGGCACTGGCCAG
>NW_009197460.1:490-2188 GCF_000690835.1 Fulmarus glacialis | reverse complement strand
GGCCTGAGAGGTGCGGGACACAAACCAGACAGCGGAGAGCACGAGTCAAAGGGCAAGAAGGAGGCTGCATGCCATGGAAACGAGTGGGGCCAGCACACACCCAGAGAGAGAGGACAAAAAACAGCAACAGAAAAGAAGAAAGAAATACAGAAGAGAGTACTTACAACAGAAAACAGAGAAATTTCACTTGTTCAGTAGTCCTGATGCACCAAAGCATGGACAAGGAGAGAGACAGACAGATGGAGAGAAGAAGAGCGTGTGAAAAGACTTGGATATTAACTCTCCTCTGGAGAAGCACAGTGAATTGCCCAGCTCTGTCTTTTTGGAAGGAACACACAGATAAAAGATGCTCTGACTCTGCATTTGCTATTCACGGCAGCAGGATGAGATTCAACCACAAATCCCGCTGCCGGGGAAGGCGAGTGCCCAGAGCAGCCCCTGCTGCTCCGAGGTGACGGAGAGGGAGCCTGAAAATTCCCCGCTGCCTCCCCTCACCGCCAGCTCCTGCTTGCCCGCGGTCACACATGGGAGCGCTGACTCTTAAAAAAATCTGTATCAACACTCTGCAAAGTATTTCCAAAAGAAAAACATCCAACGTGCCCTTATTCTTTTTTTGCCTGCTAGGTTTTATCTGCTCTCTCTGTAAAAACCCACTCTCTAGTTTTCCCACCAGAGAATTTGTTAGCAGAGTGACGGCGTGTTCTGGTTTTACTGTCAAACCAGCCACAAACGCTGTGCTCCTAAAATTTCCCCTTTTAAGCTGATTTCCTGCTTAACCCTGCAATGGGTTTCATTTACCCGTGTTAAGTGCAATCACAAATTACAGTGGAAGGACCCAGAATTGGCTGGGCAATTACTCCCTTGTGCAATACCCCTTCTGCTTCCCTGGCCCGCTCAGAGACCCCGCAGAGGGAGGGCAGGCAGAGCCAAGCCCGGCTCAGCAGCGGCTGTCTTAAATGTCAGCCTGAGACTTCAGCCCTGCCTAGACACGGTTTGGAGGACATTTGTGATACAACAGGTGAAATACCAAGAAAATAGCAAGGTTTAGCCATTAAACCTGTTCCCAGAGGAGGAGGGTAATGCTGCCTGCATTCCCAGGAGGCACTATGAAACGTCACCATTTACAAGGGGGTTTTAAATAGCACAGTTCAGGAACTAAATATGCACTTAAATAGTTCAGCAAGGGACAACAAGCTCCCTACCACCTGCGCAGATGTGATAAAAGCAACGAACAATCTGCCTGTTTAACCTCTATTCTCTTCCCCTGTTATAAAAAAGGAAATTCAGTGGCAGCTCACAAAATGTCCCAGCAGCATCTGCTTAACCAGACCTGCATTCACACGCTCCAGAAGACCTACAAACCCTCTGGGGCGCCTGGCGAGCCCTGCAGGCTCAGGCCTCCACCTCAGCTTTGCTCCGACTCCGCAACCCTTCAGCACCCGCACCTCGACCCCACGGGCTGGAGCCCCGAGGGGATTTCCAAAGAGGTGATCTGCGAAGCGGGTCCCGATCCAGCCCCGTCGGGCCCCGGGGCACCGGCACCGCTCCGGGACACCCGTCCCTCTCCTCCCATCCGCTCCTGAGCGACCGGAGTGCCGGCAGGGATCAGGGAGCTGCCTCTCCGCTGGGACAAGGGGCGGGTAAAACCGGGGCGGCAGCAGAACCCGAGGTGCACGTTGGTATTTCGGGCTCGCTCGG
>NW_009197460.1:0-213 GCF_000690835.1 Fulmarus glacialis | reverse complement strand
GGGGCTGCCGGCACTCACGTTATCAGGCGCGACTTGGGCTTCTTTGGGGAGTCTCTGCCTTTCAGGAGATCATCCTGCACCTCCAGCGTCTGAGACTCGAGGATTTCGTTGAGGCTGTTATCGGCAGTGGGGCAGGAGTCGGCGGCGGTGCTGGCGAGGGTCTTGGTGGGCTTAAAGGGATCCACGGAGTCAAAGTTATTGGGGTCAAACTGG
>NW_009197459.1:10967-21745 GCF_000690835.1 Fulmarus glacialis | reverse complement strand
TTTTGTTCTCTTTCACGACGGTGGCCAGGACAGTACCAGAAAAAGCTCTACCCAGAGAGCATTTTTCACTTCGTATTTATTGGCTGAAAATCAAACACCTTCTTGTTTACTTTAGCAGGCTGTTGAAGGTTATGACTGGGGCCCTCCATTTTCTTTCTCTGTTGCATTTACAGTAGTGATCAGAAACATGAGGCTTCCTTTATGTGTTTCTTTGCTGAGAATTCCTATCAAACAACATTGCAGACATAACCGTTCTTGGCACTTACTGCCAAAATTTCATTAGCTGATGCCTGTGTCTTATTAACACTTATTCATTTCAGTCTCCTCTTAAAATAGGGTCATATTGTGCCTTAAACCACATTTTCATTACCTGTCTTTGATACCTTTCTCTTTCAGCTAAACATCTTTCGAAGATGAGTTGAACACAATATTCAAAGATTCATTGCACCATCAGTAGCCTTTACACAGTTTATATTGTTTTTCAGCTTTTTTCTCTGCTGTACTGGATTCTCAGTTTGATGACCTTCTGGGTTAGTTGTGAGACTCATTTGTCTTCTGAAAGATATCAGTGGGTTTTGCACCACACTTACTTTAACTACAACATAATTTATATTTCTCAGATTCAATATTTGGGTTTTGGGTTTTGCACTGTCATAATAATGAAACTGGACTGTGAGGGCTTTCTATATCTAGTTCATTTCACTATTTGGTTCTTTAAGATAATCACACTGTTGGGTTTCTAGCACAGCAAAAGAATGATCAGATTTCATATAGATAGGTTTGATGAAAATATTATGACATGAGAAATATTATATATCATAGTCTAAAAATCTTTTAAAAATTAAGTAAAAATATCCAATAAAACACAAATATGTTCCTTGTACGTGAATGGTTTTGTTCTGTTCATGTAATAGTGTTTGCAAGTACTAGGTTGTTTCAGAATTCGTTGTGCTGCTTGGAATGTTGGAAAACGTTATGTATGTGCTCATATTTATATGTATAATATGCGTAAGTACTTGTTACATTATCATGTTATGTGAGAAATGTCTATGCATATAATATATATAAATAATTGAGACAAATTAAGACTTTACAATTACCTCTCTGGATAAAATGTACCACTGTATGTAGAAATAACCACCTAGAGTTACCTTTTACAAACCTGAATGGGTGGTGAGAGGACTTTTATTGCACGTGCATCAAAACTTTTGCTGGCAAATCCCCCCATCCGCCATCCAGCACCACAAGAATGGCTTGTTGTCTTAAGGAAATACAAAGGAACAAGTGAAGGGGGAAGTCACTAAATACCAGAACGAGAAAACCTACAAAATTGAAAAAGATGAAAAATAAAATATTCACAATTTCATAATAAACTGAAAATCAGATGGAAGTCAAATCAAAGAAAGCAATAAAACAGAAATGAAAACATACAGAATAATGTACGCGTGTACACTAAGATATATTCAAAACAGAAATAACATAATTTGTGATCAAAACGTCTAGATTTCTGCCACAGACTTATATCTCTCTGAGATTTTGGCCATCTTCCTATGAGAAGGCTTTTAGAAAGCGTGGAATTCTCACAGATGAAAAGAGACTTTAATGTTGGCATACAGATGCTCCATTGGCTTCTTAAGTTGTTGATCTAGAAACATTTCTTATTCCAGTAAAAGAATATATGGTAGAGCTGCAGGCTGTGGAGCATCTCCACTTTCTCCTGCAAGAGAGAAGGCTTCAGGAGACTGAGTTTTCTTGGGAATGCAGAGCCATAGGAGAGAGTTCTTCTTCTTGAGCCTGCCAGGGAGAGGAAGAAGAAAATGGTCAATTAGTCTGAAGTTCAGTGCCATTAGTTTAGTACAGGGGATGGCAAGGATGTTTTCTTCATATTGTCTTTCAGTTATGAAAAGCAGAACCTTGGTTCTATTCCTGAATATATTTTTTTGTGTCTTTAAGTAATCTTAAAGAGATACAGAATTTGTGATCAGCAATGATTCCCGAGTACTTTTTATAAGTGCTAAGCACGCTGCCTTGCCCACATTCTGCTTTGCTGGCTAGCTTCATTTTGTGCCCTATCGCTATTAAATAGTTCCAAGTGTCATCCCAAAAATGGTTGCACTTCATCAAGATAAGGTGAGCTTTGAATATAAAGTCCTGTTCTGAGATATATTATGTGCCTGCAAATCCTGTTGACCTCACTGGAAATTTGGAATCCTGTGTAGGAGAAGGTTGGAGGACAGCAAGTTCATTTTTATAAACTCATTGCCATGCTTTCCTTTGAGATTGACTCCTGAACTATCCTACAACACAGTTCATTGTCTAGAATTTCCCTTAGCAGTCCTGTCTTAGCTTATCCCAGAGCCAACATCTGTGTTCTTCCTTTAAATCCTCATTTGAGTGAAACTAGCTCACTTGGCAGGCAAAGTTACTGGGACAAATATAACTGGACCTCAATGTAATTCCCTCATGGGCAGATGTAGGCTCACATTTTTGCTACTGCTTATTGTTTGGTGGAAGGTAATCTCTTGCAAGGCCAGGTTGGGTGTTGGTTAGATTATAAAGCTTATATACAGCGGAAAACAGTAGAAATACATGAAGCCTGAAAAATGAAGAATCCATCATGGTTTTGCATCTGTGATTTTCCATTGGTTTGGGACATAACCATTTGATTTTGGCGTTGTACCCATGTTCGTGTCAATAAGTAAGATAGCTAAACCTCCAGGGAATTACTGTCTCTTAATCAAGCCCATCATTAAAGTGTGTACACAGAAATGGGCCTAGAGACCGGAGTTCCTGCCAAAACCCCAGAAGCCAAAAAAGAACATGAAGATTTTAAAAAACATTCCTGTAAGACATTTACCAATGTTTATGCAATTTTTAGTCCATCTCTTCTACTGCTTCTTTCTGTTGATTGAGAGCATAAGGTGCTGTGTTTCCTGTAAGTCAAGAGAAACTTCTGGAGAAGCAGATAGGAGCAATGCCTTTTTTCACCTTGACTTCATTATAATCTTAATTTTCATCAAAGGATTCTCTTGGGTGCCCCTCTGGGCTTCAGCAGTCTGCAGAGCCCCGATTAAGCAAGGCTCCCATTTGTTTTTAATAGTCTCAGATTTCACTCTGTGAGTGCCACAGCATGTTTGGAGGGCCTGTGGACATTAAGATTTTAAATCTTTGTCTGAAATGTGTTTATGAGATGCACATAGAATGTGCATATTTATATAAATGTTTAATGTATGTATAAACTTATATTATTTTATCTTGTTGCATTTACTTGTTGCTAAGAACTGTTCAATCTAATTTGTATGTATATTGTAAGAATACGTGCAAACAAATGTATGGTATTAGCGGTATTAGCACAAACCGAATGGGAGCATTCACTTCAAGATCTAGATCTGCCAGGTATTTACTATCACATGGTCATTAGGTTTCAAACAGTGTGCGTCTATTACATGCACATACAAATATACTGTCAGCTGCAAGGTTCTAACATAGAAAATCAGACCTTGAATCTTACCTTTTTTGTATTTCCAGGTTTTCTCCACTTCCCTCAGTAATGGAAACTTTGAAATTAAATTGTTGTCTTTGAAATTAAATAAATTGCAGAAAATAGCAATTAGGTATGAATCTTCTTTTTAACTCTTGTAAGAAATTTGAACCTATAATTAACAGTGGTGAGGGCAAAAAAGAATAGCTCAAGAGTTAAACTGACCTGAAGTGCGTTGTTTTTACTGACTTCTGTATCTTTCCCAAATGAAAAAACAAACAAACAAAGCTTAACAAAAAATCCACACAATTGGTGCACAGATGGTACAGAGCAGAACCAGATTCCTCTGCATAACTGCAAAGCTTTCATCCCATGCAGTTTCTACACTGATATAAATTTTACCCATCCATCTGAGCTGTTAAGTTTTTGTGCACCGAGTGTGAGACTCATAGATTTGGCTCCTGCATCGATGCACCCCCACAGATAGGGGTATGTCTTACATACTTTCCTAGCACAGTGCCAGAATCTTTCTCCTACTCCGTGACCTGATATACCAGCTGCAGGTGGTTGGCAGCTCCTCTTGTCCCCTGCCTCCCAGTGCACTGGTCTGTTGAGTGGGACAGTCTGCTGGGCTACGTGTCCACCAGTTCTTACCGAGGTGTCGGGCTCCAAGGAACCTGCTTGCTGGCACATTTCCTGGCTCCAGCACAGAAATGCTGGCCTCTTCCCCACCATAAGCCCCAGCACCCAGATATGCCTTCTGCACAGGACCAGTCCACAGTTTTGTCTTATTCATTGGAAAAGAAGAAATGTGAGAGGACTGAGCCATTTGTAAATTAAGTTATGCAAAGCTACAGTCAATTTTGTTTGCCAAAGCTTGATGATATGAAAAATTTGTTTGCATATTTCTTCCAGTCTGTATCAAATATTCTGGAAAGTCATCTGCTTCTTCAAACATCTTTTTGGTCCTCTATTGGACCTGAATAAATACCTGAATAAATGAGTCTGAGGACTCCTGTTTTAGTGGACTTGTGAGATATTGTTACTTCTACTTTTGTACTGATAATTCATCAAATTATCATTATTTTTCAGACACCAAAAATAAATATTTCATTTGTTGTTTCACAGCTGATTCCACTGGTGTGGCTTGTTAAATTTTTGCTTATTTCAGGTCTGGCTCAGCCATATTTCATCAGGCAAAGCTGCCACCAAAGCTTGATGGGAGATTTGTCCAAGTAAAGGCTCTAGGATTTGACATGTATTATTTTGCTGTTGGATCTTTGTGCTGTTACTGTCATTCATTTGAATTGGAACATAGATAATTATATTCTAGATTTAAAACAACAACTTTGTTTTTTTATAAATAAAATATTTGTTTTACTATCCAAAGCCTGGAAACACCTTCAAAGAGGTGATTTTAGTATCTTATAATTTTCTGTACACCATAAATGGTTACTTGGAATGTGCTTCTAGTTGTCTGCCCTAAAAGGAAAAAAATACTGACCAAAAGAATTTAAAGTGCTTAAGAGTTTTAACCACAAAGGATACACAGAGAGGCTAGAATGGCACATGGTGCTGAGCCTGTCAGATTCTTAAAATACCAACAATTTGGTGGTCTATAATCCTGTCACTCTTTTAATGTATCTGAAAAAAAAATGCTTAACATCCTCGTTAATTGAAACTAGAGCTTTCAGGCAAGAGATTTGATTTTTCCAATATCAATGTTATAAAATCAAGGAGGATTTAGAGTAAGAGCATAGGGGTCTACTTTGTAAAAAACCTACTGAATCTTTATAAAAAGATTTTGCAAGTCTACTCAGAAATGTTCTCTTGTGTATCATGTTATCCACAATTTCTCTTTTCCCATTTGTATAGTTGAGGAATTTTCTTTACAAGCTTTGTGTTTTAAAATCCATGTGCTCTTTTTTCTTCCTACCTATGTGAATTAATCCTTTATTTGTGACTTCATTCCATTGAAATTTTTATGATGTCACAAAAAATCAGATCCGGAGAAAACCTAAGAACTGGTCAGTAGAAGTTAGCACTCAGGATTTCACAGGATTGGGCCCACTGAAAGAACTACAGTCATGTTGAGGCATGATTTTCTAGCAAAAGCCAATGGGCTTTAAATGTGAAGTAGTCCAAAAAATATATGAAGCATAAGCATAAATGTTTCGAAATAAAATGTTTTCCAACATTTTCTGTGAACGGTCAGCTATACAGCTCCAAAAAAAATAATTATTCTTTTTTTAAAATCTAAGAATAGAAAGATTTTTAAACCAGAAATGATAGTACTAAATAGCACATAATCTACAGTGTACGAACCTGAAGACATTCTAGAGTGAACTGGAGCTTTATCATCTTTATCGTAATCATCTTACAATTATTTATTCTGATACATTTATTCAGGGATGTCTGGTTGTCTTCACCCTTTTCTTATCTATGCCTTACAAGCGAAATATATAGAGAGATGGTCTGGACCAATGAAGCAGGAAATTGCAAAGCCTGATGAATCTTATTTGTTGAGCAACACATGGTTGGTGTTGGAGTTTGGGTTTTTAGGTTTTTTTGGGGGGGTTGGCTTTTTTTTATGAGAAATAAAGTTTTCTTCTTCTCAGCAGCAACAGTAGTGACAACAGAGAAGGACAAAGCCATTCTGAACTGCAGTAGGTGGGTTAGTCAGGCTGCCATAGCTTTTCAATACAATCAGTTTATTCTTTATGCAAACCATTCTTAGCTTCTTTCACTGAATAAATGGTGACAGGATAGGTGCTTCTGTGGGCAGAAGACCAGATGGGGGGAAACTACCTTTATCATTGTCTTATGTTATTTTTCTGCTACATAGCATGTGCTTACAGATGTCCTTATCCAGTTCTCAGCAATGAGATTGTAGGAAAATAATTGCTGAGTATAGGTAGCTTGAGAGTTTATAGTGCGCATGCTGAGTCCCTTTGATCTTGAGAATAAGGTCAGACCTTCATTTTACTGAGGTGTATGTAATTTCTTAGAAACTTTCTCCATCTGACAGCAGCAAGGTGTATAGGAGAATGAAAGTGAGTCTCCTTCCACCAAAGAGGAAGAAGGACGTCCTCAGTTTAGTACAAGATATTCGTGTAAATATACAAGATATAATGGGAAAGATGGAATCTTAAAAGGCTCCTCTGTTGACCTTCATCACTAAAATGAGAAGGGGACCAAATCACAAATGTCACACTTGCCTCATATAGAAGTCTGACCATAAATTCCTATATGCAGACTATTTGTGCATTTCATCTTGGTAGACACTAGCAACTTGTATCTGGGAGAAGAGCTGAGAAATTAGTGGTTTCTCAATCGGGATGATTACCTTTAGTGCTGTGTTTTTATTTGATGCTTGGCACATTGTAAATTCCGTACAAAACAACCTGCCTGCACTGTGATGTGATATCCCTGTGACTTCTGCTCCGTAACTGGATGGAATGGGTTGTTTTCTTCTCTCTTACATTCTGTCTTCATTTCTAGACTAACAGGCTTTTAGAAAAGGTACAATCTTGTAACAGTGTTCATGAGTTCTTGTCATGTATCATATATTACACAAAGTCTCCTAGGTATTCTTTGATCTCCAGGTTTTCCAAACATCTCTCTCCCAGATACTTTTTGAATTATTATTTCCTTCAGCTTGCATTTTTCCAGAATGAATCTCATTTTGGGTGATATCCAAAGCCCATTGAGGTCAGAAGAATGTCTCCTATTGACTTCAGTGGGCTTTGGATTTGTTCCTTTATTTCCTATATCCAGGAGCCAAATTCTGCACACCTTATTGTTTTAATGGGAATTTTGTATAAGCAAGGCAAGCAGTATTGGCTTCCATAGTCTGATATTTTCAGACTCCTTTGCATTGTATTTCACTTTTTTCACTAGCATTCATAATGGTACAATATAATTCACAAATGTAAGTGTTGTTTATCTGTCACCATGGATAGCTAATGGAAATCTTAAGTAATACTGAGTGAACTCTGTTGTGTCTGCTACCACCTTTTTCCAGACTTGATATATGTTCTTCCATTACCTTTTGTTTCAGTCTTTTAATTACTTTGCAGTTCATAAGGTTTTGTCAGCGTTTGGGAAAATGTGAATCATTTGTGGGTAAAGTTTTGAAAGGCACTGTAATCAGATATGAAGTCCAGTTACAGGTTATATTCTACATATAATAACTTCTGCCCGGATTCAGGAAAGCACTTTAACATGTGCTCAAGTCTATCCCTGTTAAGAAATGCAAGTAGATTTTTAAATGTAATTGTCTAAGGGGGACTTTGGTCTCAATAAAAGTTAAGCAAAACTTTACATTCATTCCTGAATAGGGACATCTTTTCAAATTGTGTCTTTTATGTATCAGTTCTCTAAGATGAAGGATTCCAAACTATTCTACAAAGTTGGTACCTGTAAAGACTATTCACCACTACAGTATGGTTATCTCTGAAGTGAGTGTGCTATATATCTTACCCAGGATTTGTCATTTAAATTTAAAACTGGAGTGAGTTTAGTGGGGGGCCACCAAGATGGTCAGGGCGTTGAAGGATTTGCCTTAGGAGGAGAAGCTGAGGCTTGTTCAACTTGGAGAAGATATGGCTTTTGGGACCTTATAGTAGGAGGTCACCAAAAGGATGGAGCCAGGCTATTCACAGTGCTGCATGATAGGAGGACAAGAGATAACGGACAGAAGTTGAAACAAGACAAGTTCAGACTGGATATAAGGAAAAACTTTTTCACAGTGAGGGCAGTCAAGCATTGGAACAGATTGCTCAGAGAAGTTGTGCAGTCCTGGAAGGTTTTCAATACCAAGCTGCATATGAGTAAGTTGGTCAGATCTCGTAGCTGATGCTGCTTTGAGCCGGAGGCTGGACTAGACGAACTCCAGAGAAACCTTCCAACCTGAATTATCCTATGACCTTTTGATCCTATTCATGTTTACTGCTGCTTGTGGTTCTAGTATGCTCTTGATCTCTCTCTGGGTTCATACATTTTTTTCTAATAGCATTTATTCAATTATTTTTCTGGAAGGAGAAGCGAGAGATATTGGAAAGTAAGTGCTAGAATTCCTTGGAATTCCATAGGAAAAGTGTTAATCTATATTTCTCCCTTTTGAATTTTTCCATTTCTCAGTACCTGCTTCCCTTGGCATACCAATTTAATTGTCAGTGGTTCATAAATTAACTAGCTAATTCCTTTATGATCTGGGGATGCATATGTCCTCCTTCTGGTTTATATTTTTTTCTAGCTGTTTTATTAAGTACTTGTTATAAATAAATGTGCCAGAAAGATTCTGCTGCTCTAGTTGCTCAGGCATCTTTTCCTCAGTTTTCTTGTTAAAGACTAAATTTTTAAAATTATTCCTCTATTCTTTCATTTTTCCTCTTTAATCTTTTATCAATTTGAGTAATATTTCACAGAATCACAGATCACAGAATGCTTGGGGTTGGATGGGACCTCTGGAGGTCATCTAGTCCAACCCCCCTGCTCGAGCAGGGCCACTTGGAGCCAGTTGCCCAGGACCACGTCCAGACGGCTTTTGAATATCTCCACGGATAGAGACTCCACAACCTCCCTGGGCAACCTGTGCCAGTGCTTGGTCACCCTCAAAGAGAAAAAGTGTTTCCTGATATTCAGATGGAAACTCTCATGTTTTAGTTTGTGCCCATTGCCTCTTGTCCTGTCACTGGGCACCACTGAAAAGAGCCTGGCTCCATTTTCTGTACACCTTCCCTTCAGGTATTTATATACACTGAGGACATCCTCCTGAACCTTCTCTTCTCCAGGCTATACAGTCCCAGATCTCTCAGCCTTTCCTCATGTGAGGTGCTCTAGTCCCTTGGTCATTTTAGTGGCCCTTTGCTGGACTCTCACCAGTAGCTCTATATCTTGCTTATATTGGGGAGCCCAGAACTGGACACAATGCTCTGGGTGTGGCCTTACCGGTGCTGAATAGAGGGGAAGGATCACATTCCTCGACCTACTCACAACACTCCTTCTAATGTAGCCTAGGATAACTTTGGCCTTCTTTGCACCAAGGGCACGTTGCTAGCTCATGTTCAACTTGGTGTCCACCAGGACCTCAGGTTCTTTTCTGCAAAGCTGCTTTCCAGTTGGTCCTCTCCCAGCATTTATTGGTGCATGCATGGGGTTATTTTAACACATTTTGATTTCATACTTAACAGAGAGCCTGCAAAGGTAAAGACTAGCAGCTGAAGAAATCTAAAAAGGCACACACAGGTAGTTACCTAAGGCAATCTATTCATATGCATAGAGCCTTAGTTGGGCTGTATGTAGAATTACAGATTGACTGAGAAGGTGAAGCCCATCATTTCAGATCATGGTTCAGTGCTGTTACTATCACAGACTTCAAAATTGATATAAATTCCTCTATTACAATTAGGTAATTTTTTTCAGTATTTTTCCTCATCTTCCAGTATAATCTTTAGTTTCAGCCTAGGTACATCTAGGGTAGGACACTTCCATTTTGTTTCGGTATCCCCTACACGCATACAAACCTCTTGTAGGATGCTTCAGGGAATGTTAATCAACAGGGACCTACTCTGTACCCAGAAAATTTAATCTATGAAGAGATACTACTAGACAGATGCTGTTTCTACACAGAAGATGTGAAGAATTCGTCATAGGTAGTTCTTGCGGTGTTGTCAACTCATGGCATGTAATGAATGGACAAGCAGATCTCGTCAGGGAATGAACTTTTTTGTTTCTCTTTCTCAAAAAAATTTGAGACTTTGTAAAAGAAAGTCATCCCAAGTGGGAACAAGAAGACAAATTCAGGGAAAAAAGATTCAAATTAATACTACTTTGGGTCATTTGAATTTTAGTGCTTGGCTAAAATAAAGATATTCAGTTTAAACGTTTGTAATTTTTAAAATATAAAATATTGTAATGTGAAAATTTGAACGTTTCTTTTCCAGAAATGTCTGATTGAAATATATCTATATTTTAGAAGTGTTTTCCACTTTGTCAAGAAAAGCTTAAATTAAATTTAATTGCTTTTAGGAAGGGATTCAATGAAAATGACAGTTTTCTAGTGGAGAGTTGCTCGACACTTTTTTAGCACTTTGTGCAAACCATTTGACTGAAATACCTCAGTTTTCTTCCCATGTGAGAGGAGAGTTATGTAGTTTATTGACCTCATAGAGTGTTAGGATAATTAATTTGTATTTATTAAGCACTGTAAAGACAGAGAAGCTCAATCCCCAAATGAGATTATAAAAAACACTGTGGTAGTCTAAATGCCACCAACTTTCAATGAAATTAAAAG
>NW_009197459.1:0-10936 GCF_000690835.1 Fulmarus glacialis | reverse complement strand
GAATACTCTGAATCACTGATATGAATTAATTAAAATAAATAGTCTCATTAAATGATTAAAATCTCTGTAGACTTCGTTGTCCAGAGTTACATCAGGCAGCCATTATGTGCAAAAATGTGTACACACCTTTTTTCCCAACTTAGAAATGGCATTTAATTTCATCTGTCACTTTACCAGCTAGTCATTTGGTACTGTGAGGTACTTCTGTACTTTGCCTCAAACAACTTTAGTTTTGACTATCCTGAGTAATTTTGTATCATCAGCAGAATGTATAACGTTTCTATTTACTCTGTATTTGAGATTACTCATGAGTATGCTCAACAGCACAGATTCCAGCAGAGACCTTGTAACGCCTTGCGAGTAACCATCCTCCCTTCTGACAATTGACCATCAGTTCCTTCTTTTCTTTCCTAACTTGGAAAAAGCTAATAATGCACAAGAGGACCGTTCCTCTTGTGCCATGGTAGCTTCACTCTTTTAAAGGCCTGTGAATTTTCTCAAAGCTTTATGGAAATCGAAGTTGTATGCACCCAAGTATCCAAGTATAGAATTGCAACACCATAGTTACCAGGTCATCTTATCCACATGTGCCTTTAGACAAGCCTAATTTTTGAGACATGACTTCCATCTGCAAATCTGCATCGATTCTTCCCTAGTTAAAATCTCTGTCACAGCTGTAACTCCCATCATATTGCCGTGCTAGGGTAAGCTTGTTAAAATATGCAGCCTTTGTCTTCTAAACTATTTGGATGCTTACCCTTTGATTATCCCAAGTATTATTTTGCTTTTTTTCATAAATGGTATTGAGGGGACATTTTATAGAAAAAGAAGGTAACACTGAACAAAATAACACTTTTTTTTGTGACTAAATTATTAGCATTGGGGAGTTCATTAAAGAATGCTTATAAAGAAAACTGAATTCTGGAAGTATTTTTTGTGCAAGAAAAAAGCAAAACAAAAAATCCTTCAAGGTGAGTCAGTTCCTGAGCCTCTACATCTGTATAACTAACTAATTAAATATTATTTTCTTTATAAGCTCTCTGATATTGTTTTCTATGTTTTGATTTTCAGATTTTTTTGTAGAAAGTGGATTAATCTAGGCTTTGGCTTTCATTCAGCTATGTCTGGCATATACAAATCTGAGATCTGTAATAGAAGAGTCTGTTTTAGAGACATGCACATTCACATCAGTATCACATTTCTAAATTTCACAACAGTCTTAATTTTCAGAGCTTCATACTTTGTATGTGCTAGATTTCCCTATTGTGTCAATTGGCTTTTCTTTCAGTGAAGCACTGAAAAACGCGTGTGTATATTCAGATGAAAATTGCCTGTGCTGTTGACATTTTCTGCTGTTGAAAATGTAGCAACTCAATTCTGATTTTCAGCTTGCTTTAAACTTACAGAAATGGTGCAACTGCCGCCTGTTTCTAATTATTCCTGAGAAGCCAGTAAGAGGTAGTATGAAGGCCACTCAGGAGAATGATTCAGAGTACTCTGGAAATTTTAGCTATTGATCTTTGACTGATGACGTTCTCTTTGCTCAGCCTGACCTGTGCTGCCCAGACCAGAGGTTGGTTGTTGTGTCCATTGCATCTTGTTCTGTTCAAGGCATGAAATCGCAGTGATGGGGTTCAGAGAAGATGGCGATATTCTTTTTCTTAGTAGTACAAAATAATGAAACAGAAGGGGCTTAAAGAGGTGCTCTTTTGGTAACGATAGCTTCAGTGGAAAATTGAAATCTCTACAGCTGATCAATGACATCAGCAATTACCAAAGATCTTAGCCCATCACTGCTACAGTGTTATGACACATGTTCAAAACTGGATGTCTATATTTAAATAGGCTCCTGAATCTATAATGATAATGAGTTTATAAATCGTTTGATGTTTAGCTGAGTTGTGTCTCACAGCCATTCACTGAGATTCATGGATATCTGTCACTGAGGTATAACAACTTTACTGACACTAGGGAGACTAAATATGGATTGAAAAGCTTAACGTTAGGCAACTGTGCTAATGTTTCGGCCCTATTTCCTAGAAAATGATCTTTTTCTTTTTAATCTTAAAAAAACCACAGTGAGTAAAGCAATTTTTAAACATCTAGGCCTGGTAGTTACAGCATCCTCCAAAAGCTTAGGATTGGTACAATCAAGTAAAAAAATTGGCCAAGATTTCTTAAAGATACATAGAGTAGCAGCAAAATCCTACTAAAATGAAAGGCAAGTTTATTCTTTTCCACATTTCTGGGTATGAGGCAGTGAGACAGAAAAGTCCTATATGAGCTGGATATAAAATGAGCAGTTTCAGTGTGATTGTGCTTTATTTTATGTACACAAATAAATATATGCATATGTGTGTATAAAATCCCTCACCTAACTTTGATTCTTGAGGAGTCTTGATCACTCGTAGCTTCCTGGCTTACTGCATTAATGCTACTATTTAATATGGATTCTTTTCTATTTCGCTTAACACTGTTCTCGCCTTTTCTTAAGCAAATCTCACTCATCCTACCTCCATTTCTCAATGATGTGTTTATTTTCACAGTTCTCTCAACCATCTCTTGCACAGGCAAGCTCACTGACCATTTTTCAGTAACTTTTGAGACCTAAGAATGTACTTTCTTCATATGATCAGCTGGTAATTTGAAATCTACGTCTCTTCGTCCTCTTATTTCCTGGCAGCTTTTTCTAAAGACTATCATGGGACAGCCAGTCACCCTTGAATGCTTCATGCAAGAAGCTGATCTCTACAGAAGCTCAGATAACTGTTGTCTTTAGGGATCTTCTTTATTGAATGCCCATTGTCCAGTGTTATGTGCTTACCTTGAGGTATATTTATTCAGTGTGTCACATGAGCATCTGCAGGGCAGATAACAGCAATTTGTGGAAGTTCTGTCCTAAGCTGCAAATAACTCTTTTGTAATACAAGCTGCCTCATCCCTCATGCACAAGAAAAAGAAGAAAGCATTGAAACATACAATCAAAATGAACGGATAACTTTACCATAGCTTAGTAATGTTTCTTTTTTTCTCATTAAAATGGAAAGCTATTCAAATAGTAGAATAAAGATTTGTATTTTTATTATCAGGGACAGTATTTAGAACGACAGCTCCTAAAGATAACCAGCTCCTCTGTTAAAAGGCTGTTTTGGAAATTACTGCAAGGAATAGGCAGGAATTCTCCCCTTCCTATGTTCACTGTTGCACCAGTGAATTCTGTGCTGCCTCTGACGTACCAGACACATGACATTGCTGGTATTCAGATATGATGAATTATGGCTCAGACCTGATATTTCTCTGCTATTTTTACTGTATAGCATGTACTTTATTTATTAAAGTATAAATCCTAATAAAACTCTTACATAAAGAAAGCTCTCAAATGGTCATAGGCTTAATGTCCCTCCATCCTTTTTATAGGAAGAGAAATGACTAAAACTTGAAGTCAGACTCTGGCATGCTTGAATACCATATGCCTGCACTATTGAGAGACTGGAGCAGAGTATCTGGAGAAAGATGAGAGAGTGTGGGTGGCAATAGAAAAAACAACCACGACTGTAAGTTAGCAAGATAATATCCTTACTTTCTTCTGTGGGTCTCAAGAGTGATTAAAAAAACATTGGTGTTTTAAAAATATTGCTGAAGACTACAGTGTGACTCATAATGCTTCAGAGAATGGAATTCTTGGAAGTTTCACTGTAATGCCAGATTTTAGAATGGAGGGCAGCAGAGCTGCAGAGAAGTAACACGAGGCTATGTTGACAGAGAAAGAACATCTCTGAGGAAATGCAGGCGAGGGAGAAAGAAAGGAAGGAGAATGAGCCTGGGGAGACATGACAAGACAATTATTTATACTGAGAACTATTGCTTGCACTGATGGGAATGTTTCGCTGTTTTTTGAGATTTTATTGGCCAGTATGCCCGCCTGCACAATGCTTGGTCATATGCACAGCAGGGGAAGATATGTAAACATGTTGACCAATCAGACAATGAAAGCAGTTACATGTGACTCCCAAAGTCCATCTTAGAACTGGCCTGAATCTTTTGAATGGAACTTTTTTTTTGGGGGGGGAGAGTAAATTTCTGGTAAATTCAGCTATTTTATGAGGGAATGTATTGGCTAAAAGTAAATTTTCATTGGGAAGGTTTCTCAGGTCAGAATAGACTTTCTGTTCAGAATAAAATGGCAGAAGAAGAATGACAATTATCTGGAATCAAATAGTAGCCTCACAGTTATGGCATGCACCTGATATTTTGCTTGATACTGTAACATACCTATTTTATATCCAAAATAAGTACTTCTGCTAGGAAAGTGAGCAGTCTTTCTCCCACCATCCCCCAAAAGTGCTGATCAGTACCTATTCCCCTACAGTTCCAAGGAAATGGTTTGTGTATTTCACAGGCTATGACACTGACAGGGATATGGAAATTCCAGGTTCAGATCCATGAACATGGGCTGGGCTTGTACCAGAACCTCCTCCTTTAAGTGAGTGTCCTAACTATCTGGCAGCTGAGGTGTGATTGAATTCTCACTATTATTTAGAGGGAAAACAGATATTGTTTATACTGAAGCCTAAATACTGAAATCTAGGCTTTTTTTTTTTTTTTTAAAGAGCATTCTTATTATCTAGTCTCTCCTATAAACTATATCTATAGTTTATGCATATGGTCAAATAAAATATGTTGGTTCAGAGCGCTGAAAATGTGTTGATGGCTTAAAGGTGGATGCTGCTGCTGTCTAGATAGAAACTTTGTATATCTTTTAAACATGTAATGATTATTCATCTGAAAATTCACATCTGAGAAATGTCATGACTTGATATTTGGTACTTCCTCTCTGAAAAAAAAAATCATATATCCAGCAGGGGAGCAAATATGACACCGTTCGTATAAGTGATGGTCATATATCAAGTTAAATAAATACCCTAAGTGAACAATTAGTTGATATGTTCTTGGCTGAAATTTGTTCATGTAATTTGATTGATGAAGTGTGTGGATAAAGAATAGATTAAGAGATCATATCCAGTTCATGAACAATTCATGAACAGGAAGAAAGACTACAGAGCAGGGAATTTGAATAATGTATATTTTATTTCACTTGTATAACAGGAAAACATAGATTTTTGAGTTGGACAAAATGGCAAATGAAACTTTTCGGTTTTTTGTTTTATGTATTTTTTCCGGAAAATTAAATCTACTTACATTTAGAAATTATACATCTTAAATGAAAAAGGTGGTCTATTATGAAAATATGAGTATAGATTTTTTGAGTTTTTACTTTTAATGTTGTTATGTTTTAATGAATTCTTGTTTGAAGAACTTTGCAATTTTCAGGTGGATGACACATGGATTTTATCCAGGTTCAACTGGCAACTTGGATGGATAAAACATTTGATCAAAAATTTGTCCAGCTTTCCTGGGCTTATGATCTACCAATTCCCTTGTTTCCCAAAGCAGTGAGCTGAGAAATGTTTATCTGTTATAGGATTAGTGCAACTAATTTGCTTTCATATTGCCTGTCATCCTGTAGATTTCATAATACATGAACACAGCCAGACTGTTATGATCTCAGAATCAGCAGTAAAATCTACAATGCATGATGATAGTAGGTTCTCAAATAAACAGGATCGTGGACAGAGTGAAAAAATGCACCAAAAATTTGAGTAAACAACAGCAAGACAATCTGCATCTTCTCAGTTTGTGTAGGAGATAAGTTGAAGCTGGGAAACATTTTCTGATATGCCCATTAATGGATGTAGAACTCATCCAATCACTCAGAAGCTAATACTGCACTTTTCTGTTCTGTGCATTAAAAAGTCATGCCAAATGACTCTGAGTGGTATCCTTAATGATGAATTTACAACCATCAGTAAGGAGCCTTCTTTGATTCTCTGCATTAAAGCAGTAGTTGATTATAATCCCATCCAGTGATGCTTTTCCTTGGCCTTATTAAAAAGAGCAGCGTACAAGGCAATCATACCCCTGGGTGTCTTTTGACTTGCTCAAAAGTATGGCTTAAGTGTTGATCTCTTTTCCAAAAAAACCCAAATTCCATTTTACAATGATGACACATCCATTGTCTAAAAACAAATTATATGGGAATTACAATGAATGCCCTGATTGCTCACCTGGCATTAAAAATAGTACCAGGTTTCACAGACAATATTTAGCTGGGTATATCTGTTAACTGTCAGTGCTGTGCATGGGAAACAGACAACCGGGTCCCTTTTCATCATCCTACAGCTTGGGCCTTATCTCATGCATTTGTAATGCAGTGCTGCAGTCTTTCTCAGAGACCCTGTATGCTTGATGCTTCTTCCCCATCCTCTGGCCCATGAAGCACTGTCTTACTGCATTGAGCAAGAGAAACCTGACAAATCTGGAAATGAATTATGAGTTCATGTTCAATAACTGGAAACATAAAATAACGTCTGATTTTCCTTTTTGTAAAGTCTCTTTTCTAAGGATTAGATTTATTAACAAAACAAAAGATTCCAAAGCGGGTTCATAGTAACACAGAATATGTGGTAAAAGACACAGGAGATCTTTCCAGCTTCCGGCAGTGTCTGCAGGAAGTGCCAATATGCATCCCTCTGGATAGCTTCCTATCCAACTTTAGGAAACACAGATGTATTTCTATAGTACATACCAATATGTTTCAATTCTACTGGTAAATCACTACTGAGTTTCTCCAAGCCTCTCTTTGTGTTCATGAGAATGCGGCTGAAGACTTTAAAGTTCAGTCAGTAAAAAAATGAAAAGCAAGATCAATGACGTTTCTTCCTCAATCTGCTCTTCTTTTCTTCCATTCTGTTTCTCGCGATAGATAATTTCTGGAATTTATTTCAGCTGAGTGAATCAAGTGAAGACATCTCATGGGAATAGGAGAGGTCTTGCAGGTCAGTTCTGGGGAATGGTTCCATGTATTACAAATTCTTTTCTTGCTTTTGCTTACCACACCTTTGTTCTAATTAGATGGATAGAACTATTGACTTAGTTTGATGTCGTGGCAGATTATTTAATATCAGACATACATCAATCAGCTAAACACTAGCTAAAAAAATCTATACATCTGCATGAACATCAAAAAAAGTAGAGCTCAGCATAATCATTCCAGTGATATGCATTCTAGAGAAGGAAATATTCAGTTAAAAGAAAAAAAAGATAAAATGAAATAGAGAATACAAGACAACTGAGTTTCATCTAATATTTTCCATTTCCCCAGAACTGTTCATTATTCACTGACATACATGCAATGGATGTGTTCCACTTAGAGTGAGAAGAAATAGAAATGAACTTGGTAATTTGCTTAAATTTTTGCATAACTATCACTTTCTGAAGTAAATATTTCATTCTATAAAATGCGCAACTCCCTGCCTCTCCCTTTCCAATGTTCCAAAACCACTTTGGACTAATTTTGATCTCTGTTTGCAATTGTATGCATGTGTTTGTGTGTTAGTAGCACAGTATATTCTCGATGTCCATGTGCTGCAAATCCAGTTGACAGCAGCCTTGCGCCCTCTTCTTTCCTGGTTGTCCTTCATCACAAATGGTAAGTGATCAAATAACTAAAAAATTTTTTTTTTCTTGTGTTGAACTGTGCAACTTCCAGAATTTCTTCAGCCCAGTCCCATAGTTTTTATAAGGGTCACTTCCCTTATAACAATTTTAAAAAGTCATAACATGTACCTTTAAATTTTACTTACCACTTAATAAAATATAATTTTTCATAAACGTATGTTTTAAAATTTATCCTTAGGTTATGTAATGATTTTTATTCTTAGAAATTATTTCCACTATGAGGTCTTTGGCACTAACTAGTTCTTTGGCATAATTAAGTGTATGAAGTTATGTGAGCTCTGAGAAAGCTCTGAAAGATGTTTCAAGACAAAATTTTTCAAGTTTATGATACCTGAAGTGAGGTTCTGTGCTGTGAGACCTCGTTTAAATGCCACAGTGTGACACATCATTTGAGGAATTGTGCCTGATAACCTGGAGTGATTACATAAGTATACTGAATTTTGGCTACTGCAAGGAATGTACATCCTGACTGACTCTTCAGGCAAGAAAATCAAGACCCACCAAGGAAACAGAAATATGACTCTAAAAATCCCACCCGGGGTGCCTTGGAATGGATCTGAAAGTCTGGTCAAATGCAGACTGCTCAAGCACTAGTTGCTTTATAAGCCTAAGAACGTGAGAGGGAGAAGATGGACAGAAGAGGTAGAAAGCTTTGCCATGGTCCTTACCTTCATTGATAGGGATTTCAGTAAAATTTAAATCTGTTTATCGTTTATTATAGTGCCCATTACTCTATAATGGATAATGGGATCCCCTTCTGCCAGGGGCCATGTGCCAATTCATCCTTGAATGTCTCCAGTAAGAACTGCAGCTCTTAGATGTTGTCTTTATCAGACATTCAGGGATCGGGTCTGTGTCAGGGTAATTCTGGGCATTGGGGGAGCGATGTGTAGGAGGTTGAACTACCTTACCCCATCTGGCCATGTCCTAAAGGTCCTTTCAAGATGGAGGAAATTTATTACTTGGAAGGAAATGGAAGCAAATGCTTCCATGAGCAAAGTCAGGAAGGAGCTATTAACTTGGAAAAGAGAGAGGAAACATCAGCTAGACCTGATCATCTACGTTTAATGGGCACGGGAACTCCGTGGACCTCCGTGGACCAGACTGCGGGATCCTTACTTACTTTTGTGAGCATAAGCATTATATCCTGAGAAGAATTCTTACAGAAAACATATTAGCTGAAGGATTTTAACCTTGTCCTGTAATGTATTTTCAGACAGGAAGTGTTGAATACTGCTTACCGTTCTAGTTAAGATGTTTTTGGCTGTTGATTGTTAGTGCATTTACCACTGTAAACCACTTCCAAAATCTCTGAAGAAGCAGGTGGAAGGCCAAGAAGACGAGAAATACATGGAGTAGTCAATTAAGCAGAGGTCATAAATAAACCCCTTTTCAAGAGGCATCATCAAGAATTTGTCTGAAAAGAGAAATTTGCAAAGAAGGAAGCAGGTGTCAAATTTTGGCAGCTGGTGCTTAAAAGCGTTTAAAATGAAAAGGTACCTTATCTAAAGCTCAAGACACTGAGAGGATGTGCCTTAAGAGGTGGAAGGGAACACCTGTATCGATGGGGTTTACAACTCTCACGGTGTAAGGAGGGTGCAGAATGGTGAGGAAACGTGCTGACGTGACTAAGTTCTGGCAGGATTTAGGACACTGGCACTGTCAGTGAGGAGGAACTTGAGAATGATTTTTGAGCTCTGTATTCAAACAGCTGTCTGTCTTCCACAGCATGCTGTAGAAAAATAGAGGTTTTGAACTGTTAGAAAAGCAAAGGAAGTGCAATAGCCCAGATTTTGATCATAATTACACCCAGGTGGTTCTGAAGTGACTACACCCGTGTCATTGAAGTTACACCAGTGCAAAACTTGTGTGAGCACTGAATCAAGCCTTTTGTTTTCTTTTGTGTACCAAAAGAGCACTCTAACAGCTCTTAGTAAATAATAAATTAATAATGATCTCCCTCATGACTGGAAGAAGTACAGAAAAATTAGTGTCAGAGTAAGAATTTGCTTGCAAGATTCTTTGAATGTGTCATCTCTAGATTTGTGTTGGATATATGATGCTTTGCTGGACTGATTTTAATTTCTGGACTGATTTTAATTTTTATTTCAAACATCAGAAATATCAAATTTAGTCAGTTAGTGTGTGGTGAACAATACAAAACCTACAACATATAGCTTATAGATCAAATGAGTAAGACCCCTGATCTGTTCATCATAAAACACCTTTACCCCAGCAGAAAGTAGTAATGAAAACAACTAATGAAAGAAGCAAGTGCTTTTGCTGTGTCCCTGCTGCAAAGCAAATAATATTTTAGTAGTTGGTTTCGTTTGTGTTTCCCCATTTGTGCCTCAGAATACACCACATGTTACATCACATTTTTAATGACTGGAACCATGTCCTGAGATCCCCCTCCGACCACACCACAACTTCCTTCTTTCTTTTCCACTCCCGGCTAGAGGACTGTATGTAATTATGCTGAGGACATAATTTAATTAATTATTGACAGAACACGTAATCACCACTCAGATCTCTCTCTGATAAATCTCTCTGACTTCTGTTTGTCATGCACTAGAGAGGTGTAAAGGCAGTAAAAATGCGTTTTAAAGATAGGACGTTTCTCAATACTATCAGCCGGAGAGGCTTCTGATACCCTGGGCTCTTTAGATGTAAAGCATATTGTTCTCGTCTGTGCTAAACAAGTATCCGCGAGAAAGCTCAGTGGGATGGAGGTTTATGATTCATTTTAAGTGGAGGATATAATAGGAGTAGATAACTTTGATTTGTGCAAAGGAAAAGTGTGATCTCTTTCAGGGATTCCGGGCATTCACAGCAAATTTTTCTTCTGCTGCTGATTAAAGAGAAAATGATAAATAAGAGCTCTGTGTTCGGTTTGAAGGAGGAATGTAGCTTTAGAAAGCTGACTTATTTAGGAAAAAAAAAAAAAAAATCCTGACCTCCGATAGCCTTTGACCAAAATCTGCTAGTAGCAGAAAGTAAAGACGAGGCTGTTTCTGTAACTGTTAAAACCCAAGTAAGGACAGTGATCATTTATGTCCATATGACCGGAAAATGTCCTGGGGGCCGGGCCGGGGTGGGGACGTGCCCGGGGATTGCCCGTAACTTTGGATTACAACTACAGCTAAAGCATGCCAAAAGCGGATGAGAAAAAGAGATAACGAGGTGAGAAAGCAAAGAAGGGCTTTATTGTAAAGTAAGAAAAACTAAGCTGTGGGAAAAAGAAAAAGTAATCGCGTAGATAGAGGCTGCCCTGGTGGCCCGTGCAACCTCGGCTAACCCGGTGCCGGCTTTGAGGACGGGCGCGGAGCCGCACGGTCTCCGACAGCCGCCCAGGGCC